>NC_080384.1:8116636-8374759 GCF_014773155.1 Arachis stenosperma
AGCAAAGGTTAACTAAGTGGAATTAAGATTCAACTTTCATTATTATTGATAAGAATAACTAAGTCTGGACTTCCAATTTCTCATACCTTGCCAAAGGGTTTGCTTTACAGTATTTATTTATTTTAATTGCCATTTAAATTATTTGCCATATTCATTCCTCATTCTCAAACCTCAATTTACAATCTCAATAACCAATAATAAGAATATACCTCCCTGCAATTCCTTGAGAAGACGACCTGAGGTTTAAATACTCGGTTATCAATTTTAAAGGGGTTTGTTACTTGTGACAACCAAAACGTTTGCACGAAGGGATTTTTGTTGGTTCAGAAACTATATCTACAACGTGACTTTATAAAATTCTTTACTAGCAAAAATCCTAACGTCAAAATGGCGCCGTTGCCGGGAAATTGCAAACATGTGCCTTATTATTGGTTATTGTAAATATTTTTCAAAAAAAAATCATATCTTTTTCAAAATCCTATCTTATCTTTTTTCAAAATCTTATCTTTTTGTTAATATTTTTTTTTGTTAGTTTTTGTTTCTATTTTTTTTC
The DNA here is from genome assembly GCF_014773155.1 of Arachis stenosperma. Classification (NCBI taxonomy): domain Eukaryota; kingdom Viridiplantae; phylum Streptophyta; class Magnoliopsida; order Fabales; family Fabaceae; genus Arachis; species Arachis stenosperma. The sequence goes on from NC_080384.1 coordinate 8,117,190, forward strand.
TACTACTATGAATTCTCACCCCTCTGGCTTCAAGTTTGATTCCAATGTTATTGTTAGGAATGGACACTATAATGAGAATAGGAATATGCATCAAGGTCGAAGCAATCAAAGATGGACGGAGCCAAGAGGATCTGATCAACCCTTTAGGCAACAACACCTTCCAAGATATCCTGGACGAAGACCATTCTGCAATGCATACAAAAATGATAGATATCCTCAACATGACTTTGGACCACCATACTCACAAGCCCCTTCCCACCATTCACCTCCATATGACCCTAACCCATATCCACCATACCAACCACCTTATGAGCTAAATGAACCATACACAGAACCACCACCTCAATATACACCATCTCCTTATCAGTATCAAGATGAACCACCTTCCTACCATGAACCCTTTCTCCCAACGAATGAACCCTCCTATCCATCCCAAACCTCCATGCAGAAAGCATTTGCTGATCTAAACTCTACTATACAAGCTCTCGCCGCCCGAATCAGACCATCAAATACCTTCAACAATCAACCCTCAAGCTCTAGTGCACTTCCTTTTCAACCACATAATGATCCACACATCCCATCACCACCATTCCATCACCACCATCCATGGAAGAGCACCCACATCCATCAATCCAAGAGCAAGATGATCCCAATGATGCTATTGATATGGAACAAGAGAGAGCGGATCGTCTTCGCGAACCCATACTTCATAAGGAGCTAGAGGAGGCACTAAAGATGAAGGTAGAAGAGACCCTTGAAGATGAAAGAGTAATGGAAGGGAGTTATCATGGAAAGGTAATCGTCAAGGAAGAACAAGAGTCAAGGGATCATTTCAAGGAAACAGTAGATCAATTTCATGCAACCCTTCATCAATTGGAGCAAGCAATAAGTCAATTACCTTCCGGACGTTCGGACACTCAAGGGACCCCTATGGCTTCATGTGGAGAATCTAATGAAGAACGTAGCATGAAGGAGACACTAGATCAATACAAGCATAAGCCACCATGACAAGGAGCTCACCAATTGTCCAACTTAAGGACTTTAACTAAAAGTGCTAGGTGGGAGACAACCCACCATGGTATGATCGTCCCTTTTCAGTTCTAATTCTAGTATGTTTTGTTTGTTTTTAAAATTTTATTGAACCTGAAATCATGCATAGCATTCATATTAAGCATTGCATTCTGCATATTGCATAAAAAAATGCCACGCGACGCGACCGCATCAGCGACGCGTCCGTGTCGCAAGGAGAGGGGAGAAAATAAAAATGAACAGAGAGTCACGTTGGAGCGTGGCTAGAGGCGTGCCAGTGGCACAAATCGACCCACGCGACCGCGTTGCCGACGCGTCCGCGTCACATGGGAATGATGACCTCCCACGCGACCGCGTGACCCACGCGGCCGCGTGCCCTGATTTTCGATATAAAAAGGGTGCACAACGAATTATTGTGTGAGAGTGGTGCTGGATTGGTGCTGAACGCACAATTCTACCCATGCGGACGCATGGCTCACGCGTCCGCGTCATTCCCTTCTAAAGCCCACTCACGCGATCGCATGCCCCACGCGATCGCGTCACCCAAAATTTGGCAAAATATGATTTTGAACAGAGAGTTGTGCGAGCGCGAGGCTGCCCTCGCGCCAGTAGCATAAAACATGTCATGCGACCGCGTGACCGACGCGACCGCGTCGTTTAACTTAAAGCGCAAGTCACGCGACCGCGTCACCCACGCGTTCATGTCACCTGTGCCGCACAGCTTATCCAGATCAGCCAAGATATCTTCTCTTTTTTTCCCCATATCTAAATCTTTTCTTTCCCTTCTTATTTCTTTCTTCCTCCCTTTCTTTTTCTTCTTTTTTCTTTTAATTGGTGTTGGAAATTTATTTGGGTCATTACTTCCCATATTTTGCTTATGGATTATTTGGGATTTGTTTAAACAATTATATATTATTATAAGGATGCTTGTATGTTCTAATTAATATTTTCCATACCTTATTTAACATGCATGCTATGTGTTTGTGAAAACGCCCATATGGTATTTTGCATTATTTTTAGATTTCTTTTAAATCTACTACTCTAAATGTCTGCTTTTCACATAACCCCTTCTCTATTTTATTATTTAAATATAATTATTTTTACAAACATATTATTAGTTTGGAAGACTTGGTAATCCAACTTGGACATTGAATGCTTGATCTATGCTACTCATGCCTTTACCAGCATGCCAATAAACATCTTGCATTTAACTGTCATCACATGCACTTACTATATTTCCATTGATGACTTTTCACATGTAGTCATGACCATGTGTTAACATCATTCTTCTTTACTGTGCATTGATTACCACCTTTTCCGCTCTCTTCCTTACTGGATCCCCTAGCTTTACTTGTTACTTTCTTTTTTCCTTTTCAGGATGGCCACCAAGAAGGGTACAGAGAAAGTTACTCCCAAACCACCGGCAAGGAAAGGAACAAAGAGAGCACCAGCTGAGGAACAACAACCCCCGTCCACTTGTACATCTTAGCATGCACCGAGGACGATGCAATCTTTAAGTGTGGGGAGGTCGATACCGATTTTCATGGGTTAGTTACTCTTCTGTCTCAACACCAATGGTTTATTTTCCTTGTTAGTTGTTGCATTTGCATGTTTGTTTGATTTTTTGCATATTTTGCCACTTGGTTGAAGTAATATTTTCTTTTTCAAGAAATTTTTATAGTATTTCACTAATTTAAATTGAAAAAAAAATTTGTGCTAAATTTGTTTGAAGTTGTATTTGGAACATGATTTTTGAGCCAAAGAACATACAACCTGTGAGATTTTGAGCTTAATTGCATGGTTACATTATTTAACCATAATATTTTATTCTTATGTGTTTTCTTCTCTATAATTGCAATCTTTACTTTGTTCCATTCTATATGTCCGTTATTTAGTATATTTACATGCTTGCATATGATTGAGGCCATTGTTTGATTCTAGCTCACCATTCCCAAATTAGCCTACCTTTACATCACCCTTGTTAGCCCTCTCGAGCCTTTAAACCCCCTCATGTTGTATAACCACATTACTAGCCTTAAGCAGAAAAACAAAATAAAAATCCCAAGTTGAATCCTTGGTTAGCTTAAGATAGAAATTGTGTATTGTTTAAGTGTGGGGAACCTTATGGGAACATGAATGATAAAAACAAAGGTAGAAAGTTAAAAAGAATAAAGACATTTCAAAATAAAAGTTTTGGGAAGCATGCTCATGTAAAATCAAAATAATTAAATTACCATGTGCATTGAAAACAAAAATTAAGTAATTAAGATTCAACTTTCATTATTATTGACAAGAATAACTAAGTCTGGACTTCCAATTTCTCATACCTTGCCAAAGGGTTTGTTTTACAGTATTTATTTATTTTAATTGCCATTTAAATTATTTGCCATATTCATTCCTCATTCTCAAACCCCAATTTATAATCTCCATAACTAATAATAAGAACATACCTCCCTGCAATTCCTTGAGAAGACGACCCGATATTTAAATACTTGGTTATCAATTTTAAAGGGGTTTGTTACTTGTGACAACCAAAACGTTTGCACGAAGGGATTTTTGTTGGTTCAGAAACTATATCTACAATGCGACTTTATAAAATTCTTTACTAGCAAAAATCCTAACGTCAATGATCTTATGGTCTTTGTGTTTGTGAGTGCCTTGAGGCCGTGAGGGATCATACCATTCGTCTCCTACCATTATCTCATGCCATGTCAATCGAATACTCAACTTTTTATAATTTTATTCAACAACCCAAACACCTTGCGAAGTATCACCTTTTAGAAAAATTTTCGTGTTATACATTGCCCTTCTTCGAGCATGTTTTGATATGTGAAATTTTATTCTATTTCATTATAGTCAAACTAGTACACTGTCTATCAGGACCCCCAAACCATATTATGTAGATGAGAATGTGTTACACCATTCTTAGGATTATTCACATGCATTGAAACTATGAAGAAAAATCTTGCATTTTTTTTGTTCCGTAAAACATATTGTATAACCTACAGACATGAGAACTAATTTTTTATATTTAACATGTTTAAGTTAACTTTTTTATTTTAACTTATTAGATGTTTATAAGATACTATCTCCTAATTTCATGGACTTCAAGATAATTCAAGAAAATGTCTAAGTGAGCCGAGTTTAGTTTCATAAAGTTCAACCACCTAGTTTATTTCCTTCCCCCCAAGAGTGTCAACTTAATTGAAAATGGACAATGTTGGTTCAAACGAACCTTCGTCACCACCATCATTATTTCCCACTCTTGTGTGACTCGATTACATGTGACGCTCAAAATAGGAAGAACAAAAATAAGTTGTACGCCTCATACACGGACCCTTCTACCCTGCTTTATTCTTGATCAACCTCTTGTAAGAACCAATTTGACGTTTGATGTTCAAAGGGATACATCCATCGATACTGCATTAGACCATACACCCGTGCTTTATATCCATGTGAATAGGAAAATGTTACATGACATTAAAGAAGTCAGGTGAAAAATTTTTTCTAACTTACAAAGGATGATTTGAATGTTTTGTTTAAGGAGATTTTCTACAAATAGAGATGGAGAACACAAATCTCTGAAGAACTGACTCAACTCAATTAATAGCTTCCAAATTTGATCAGACAACTCTATCAAGGCTGTTAGGAGTAAACATTCCATGAAAAAATTGACAATTATGACTTTTCATACCATGGAGAGCACATGTTTACTTAATTTGCAGAATTATGTTACGTTTTATTTTTTGCGCTCTTGAATACCAAATGATATCAAGAGCTAACTCTGATTCCAAATGATCAGTATCACAATAGACTGAAGTTGTGTTTTTTAATCTTTTTCATTTTGGCATAAAGAAAGATATAGAAATCACACTCAAGAATATATAAGAGGTAAGTGATAGGCCTTGGTTTTGATCACCATGAGTTATCTTGATAAGATTAGAATGATTGCCACAAATTTCCTTGATAAGATTAGGATTTTGTTATAAGTGTCCTTGGTAAGATTAACATGATCGTCATAAGATTCTTTGATAGGATCAAAATGATTGCCACAAGCTTTTTTGATAAGATCAACATTTATTCTTTACATAAGAACATATGGAAGCTCTCCCACTGGGGAGAAAACTCAAAAGTTGTATTTCATAATATGATAATCTTACATATTTCATGGAGCCTCTTTATGTACTCTTAAGTCGATGACAAGCTTATTAAGATATCCACTAAGCGTTTATTACTCTATTAAATAGAGCCTCTACATAATCCACTAAGTATTAACAAGTCTCACTAAGCTTTGAAAATACAATCAAAGATTCACTAGTGGTTATAATTACAGACGAACTCTTATACACTAAAGATTAACATGAAAAAATAACCAAAAGGCTTAACTATTCTCATTTGACTAATTAATTCTGCCCTTCTTATGCTTATATCATACTCCCCTTGAAAATTATTTGTCCTTGAATCACATGCTTCTTAGATTTGGTTTTTGATATAGGATATTTTATGCTCTTGAATACCAAATGATATCAAGAGTTTGTGGTTTTGATACTACATGATATGACTTAAAGTCCATAAATAAACTGAATAGAATCTACTAAGATTGTAAAAAATATATTTGTAGAAAACTAAACTTGAACCTTTATCTTGTGCTATAGAATTTGGAATTTGAGGATTCTATAACAAGAAAAAATATGACATTCTGAATAACAAAAAAGACACAAGAATGACCTAAAATAGAATTATATAATTAAATATATAGACAAGCTAAGGACTAATAAATTAGATAGGACAAGGCATCACAATCAAATATTGATAAGCCTAAGAACGCTACAAGGATAAGTACCCTTGATAAGTTTAGACAATTCTGCGAAGAGCTCGAGAGATCAAATCTCATAGATTATGAAGAGTCATAATTTGTTTTACATGATCCATGTAACTTCTTTTTATAGGTTGAGTGGATAAAGGAAAGCTTACAAGAGAATCCACTAAGATAAGATTCCTTCACTAAGCCTTTTGATGTTTCACTACATTAAAATCAACCACTAAAATATTTAAAACACACTTGACAAAATTAAAAGGGTCTTTGAAAAGCGTTGAACCAAAGGTTCACGAAAATTATATATATAAAAAAAAACAAAATGCGCTTAATTAAACTAAAAATTTTAGCTCATTCTTGAATATTTTGATTTAGGCTTCATCTTGAACTTATTTCGGTTGTTATTCAATTAGGCCTCTATTCATTCACTTTGCATAAAGCAATTCACCATCTTACGTTGAAACTCCTCAAAATTTGGACATGTTTCAAAACAAAATGCCATGAGTTTATTTAGCATCTCTTTTACCTTCTTTGACCTTGTCTTATCATTGGACCTCCAAGACTGCGTGATTTTTCATGGTTATATTTCTTGTGTATGCTTCCTTTTATAACCTCATCAAAGCCTCCACTCTCGCAACTACCAACACATATTTTATCTTTGTTCTAAGATTAAAATATAACATCCTTTTGGTTTAGCTCATCTACCATCTTCGATTGACATAATATTTAGTTATAGCCTTTTACACACCTCTATTATGTCCAATCCAAATTTGTGGCTATCTTTGATTTTATCACTAGCCATGACTATGTGGATTATATTATCGAACACATTCTTTTTTATATGCATCGCATCAAGGTAATAATTGACAAGAAGATCCTTCTAATAGTATAGGTCCCAAAATATACTCTTCTTAGTCTAATTATGTGCATTACCATAATTCTAAAATTGTAACAGACGATCCGTGTTAACTATTCAAGAATAACCACTAACTTTGGACCATACCTCTTCACCATTCTGTTTGACAAAAGGCTCCTCATATTCCTCAATGTTCTTCCTAAATGATGTTCAATTGCACTTATAAATATGATTCTCAAGCAAAAATCTTCTATGACAATCAAACTAAGGTTTTTTTCTTTCTATACTTAAGTTGAAAATCTTTAATGCCCTCCATGCAAATAGGACATGATAACTTTGTCTATGGTTTAGAGTTTGCTACAATCCTTGCTTCATGTCCCATATAACAGCAATAATGACAAAAGTTGCCAAGATGTTGATATTTTAATTGCAGTTCAAACACCTGTTACGTTCAACCAACAATCTTTAAGACTCTTCGTAGAGGCTTTGTTACATTCATTAGAATCTGGATTTTCCAAATGCTCGCATCCTTTTCCCTTATTCCAAATAGATATGAATCTATCACAGTACTAAGCGAACATCCCACTTTAATCCCTAGGTCTTTGGTGTTATAGTGCTCCGGTAAGTCCCATAATTGGATCCAAATTGAAACCAGTGAGAATTTCCTTTATGTAATTGCCATATCCTTCTTCCACCTTCTCAGGTTTAGAATGTAATTTTTGAATGTCCATGGAATCCCTTTCTCCACCCGTGACAAATCCGTTTCGCTTCTAAAGAAGAATTGAAAGATGTTTTAACCATGATCAAGAACCTTAAAACCTTCATACTGTCTCCAGATTGTATATAGTATTGTCTCCAAAATACCAATAAAACTTTCATACTGTCTCCAGATTGTATATAGTATTGTCTCCAAAATACCAACATTGAATTGTCAATCTGTTAGCAATCTACCGATCAAACTTCTCAAGCACTTATCTAAACCTTCCTTGATATTATTATGTCCAAAATTCAGTATCTCTTTTTTATCTTCATTAACAATCTGACTAGAACGATCTTGATTAGCAGCCGTGAAATCGCTGAAAATTCGATGAGAAAACTCAGGATTGTTCAATAAAAAAAATTCTGCAAACTCTAATAGAACAACAAAAAACCTAGTAGGAACTCAAAAATGTTATATTAAAGTATATTAACTAGATGAAATCCTATAAATGATATTCTACTGTATTTATATAAACTAGTAAAAACTAAACTCTGTAAAAGAACGAATATTTCTATTACCATAAAATAAATTTTTTTGCAATAATAAATTAATAAAAAAAACTTTGTATAATTTTCTCTATAATTATTTTATTGCGATTCCAATTAAAGTGCACATGATGAAAAAAAAAATAATTTATTGTAATATTAAATGAGCATATTTTTAAATATTGAAAAATAATGAGAAATAGAAAAAAATTGAATATTTTTAATTTGAAACTATTTGATTCTCATTTAAAAATTAAAACTAAAAGCCACTATAATTTGTTTAAGAGTAATAAATGAGAGTCCTAATTATTTTTTTAATTATCCTCCTAATTTTTAAAGGAGTAAAAATTCAAATATATATGTTACTTTGAAACATCAACAAATAAAAAATTCAAAACTTTCTTTATTTAGAACTTAGGAGAATAATTAAAAGATGTGTTAAGACTCTTAATATTTTTTTTGTTCAAATTTCAATAGTAAATAGTTTGAGTAGTACTACTATAATATTTTAAATCTAAATTTTATTATCATCAAGATGCGTTAAACAAATCAACAATGCTATGCATATACAAAATTAGTTATCAATCGGCAATCATATAGAAATATGTATTTAGTTTATAATTTTTTCTGTTTTTATCCCATTGTAAAAAAATTTAATTATTCATCTATTATATATTTAATTATTTCACTATGATAGGTTTAATTATTTTAATATCTAATTATTTAATTAAAAAAGATGAAAATTAATATGTATAAATATACACAATACATGATAATTAATTTAGTGATTAATTAATTATAATGTACACATATATAACTGCTTTTCAAACAAAATACATGATGTTAAAATAATGTCATATATATTCATCCTTTTACAAATAATTTGGTTTTTAGTGTTTATAAACATAGTAGAATATGTTTCTAGTGTGTCACTAACTAATTAAACGTTAATTTGACTCCATTACTAGAAATTATTGCAATATATTATAGTGATTAAAATTAAAATTAGATAATGTTATTATAAAAAATATGTTAATATAGTTAATAATATATCAAAATACTTTCATAATATTTTATTTTACAATAATTGTTTAGCTATTTTGCTTAATATTGAATTATTTTTGTTTAAAAATTAGTTCCTATTCAAGGACAATGCAACACATTTGTAGCATTAATTAGATGTTAACAGTTTGAAAGGGATATTAAGAAGAGAACAAACAGTAATAAATTGGTGTTAAAGTGTGTTTGATAAAATTTAACTTGTGTTCTAATAAATCCTTGACATTTATGAGAGATAATAGCATACCCTTATTTGATGAAGGGTACTATAAAATTCACCAAATAAATAAATTTATTTAAGAGATGGAATACTCATATTTAAAATTTTTGAATAAAATTAATTAAATAAAAAATAAAAATCAAATCAATACTTTTATATCATAGATTTGGCACATAAGGCCTCACGGTTTTGTCCCCCCACACTCATTTGTCAGAGGTATCCACATCTTTATAAGGCATACTTTGTTCTCCTCCCCAACCGATGTGACTCACTAGCACGATATTGTCCACTTTAGCACATAAGGCCTCACGGTTTTGTTTTTGACGATAGTGATGATAGTCAAAGCACTCACACTCACTCGTCAAAACGCGTCATGCTAGAGAGAGGTATTCACACCCTTATAAGACATGTTTCGTTTCCCTCCCCAACCGATGTGGTAATAATTTTTTAATAACTAAATACGTATTTTCTTTGTTTTATTAAATATCAACAATATTTAGTTTATAAATAATATTTTTTATTTATATATAAAAATTCCCTATTGTACTCATTTGTAAAAGATAAGAGAGTACATATTAGACATTATTATTGTATTTTATTTTTTCACTTTATTATTTTATTCATTTTTAATACGAATTATCTTTTTATGATGAAACTTATTATGATTTATATAACTAGGTACATTGTATTTGCAGTCTTTCTCTACCTTTGCTTTAGAATAGTTAAAATACAAGTATACAACAGTTACAAAAGATCAAGTAGATGGGGCGCAACTTGGATCAATGATGAGCTTGCCACAAAGGCCGACAAAGCAATTAGCAAGTATTGGTATTCATTTAACTATTTAAGGCATGCAAGTTAACAGTTGTCATATTGTTTAATAAATTATAGGCCTAAAAAATGTAGCTCAATTCATATAATCAATAATACAATAATTGCTCACTAAATGTATAATAATCATTGCTTAAAGCGGAAATGAATCTTGGCACTTCCTTAAGATAGCAACTTTCTTTTAACTTTTATGCACTAATATTATAAAAGAATTTATAAAGATATTATATTATTATATCATAAAAAAATAATCAATTAATTTTTGTATTTATTATTTAAAAGTAATTTAAACACGTAATTTAATTAAACGGAGAGCTATGAACATTGCTATCAATAATAAAAATAATTTATACCACTTTATTCTTTATAGCTAAAAAAAAATTTACTGATAATCACTTCTAAATCTATTTTTTAATCCTGAAACATTTTCCTATTTTTCCATCTAAATATTTTAAATAATCGCAAAAAATACGTCAATCACTTCTTACGCTTCTCTTTTTTGTTGTAAACTCCGAAAATATTTTTTTATAGTACCTGAAAAATAATTATAATCTATTAAAATTAGATAATTATACCCACCATACCAGTTATGTAAAATCACAACAAAAAAATAAGTAGTGAATATATTTAACTTCCTTCTTACATAAAAGACATCTTTATTCACAGTTCCTAACCTATTCAATCTTTCTTTGGTATTCAGTGTGACTATCAAAACAAACAAGACAAACAACTCCACTTTTAGTAAAATTAAGCCTTTCCAAATAATTCTAGTAAAATTATAACTTGTTACATCCTTTGAAAGCGTTTTTGCTTGCAACACCTACACAAATAAGTTAGTAGAAAACATACATTCTCTATCAAACTTTCATACAACTCTATCATCTCTGTCATATGCTAGTTTCATTGGCCTTAAAATATCGTATAGCTGATTTAATAGTTCCAACTCCGATTGGTATATCTCTCATCTCCATTGAAAGTTTCAAATCCATTCTAACCTATTCCAAAACCCACAATCCCATATGACAGATTCTCTTTAGTTTGAAACTGAAAAAAATCTCGAAAATTGATCTTTCAAAGAACTACATTGTAGCCTCGCAGAATCGAGTCCTTCTTTCGTCACCAACCTCCATAGGTAACCTTGTGATTATCTTGTCTCTCACATGTTGTTCCTTAATTTGCAGTTGACAAATATCATTCCATAGATCCCTTCTAGTAAGTAATATCTAATTGGATAACATCTCATTAGGATTCAAATTGTTATAAGAGCATACCACATTCTTCTATAGCGGATACTCCTTCTTTGAAAAACACCCCACCACTTAAACAAAAGTATTGTGTTATAAATTATCGCGTTTACACCCTCGAACCACCTAATTTTTTTAGAGTCAATACCTACCTAACCAATGCCATACTATTCTCATCATCCTCTTTATTCTATAGGAATCTTCTCTGTAGTAAAATCAACTTCCCTATAATAACATTCGGCATCTTATACGGATTCAGATAGTATACAAGTTATTCAACACTGACTTGATAAGAACCAACTTTTCAACTTTATTAAGCACATTAGCTTTACATAAATTGAGCTTTTAATTTCCTCCATTTTGTCTATTATCGACTTTTAAGTCTTAACAAATTTCAGATTAGCTCTTAAGGAGATTCCAAGATATTTAACTGAAAAAATAGTCTCCTTGTACCGTAATAAACTACACATACTCTACACCCATTGCTACTTGCAATTAACTAGAACCAAGCTAAATTTATCAAAATTAATGCTTAACCCCAACATCAACTCAAAATATCGTAGTAAGTTCTTATAATTTTTTATAGTCTCCTCCTCAAGTGGACAAAATAATATGATGTCATATGCAAATTGAAGATAGGACAACTCTATATTATCCCTCTCGATTGGGATGTGTGTTCGTGTTTAACCGTCTCTCCTACCATTCTATCCATCACATTAACAACCATAATAAACAAAAACGGAAATAGTAGATCACCTTACCTGAAATCCCTTTTCATCTTAAAAGATTTAGATATTGAGCCATTTATCAAAATAGACATAAAAACTGTGCCAACACACTCCATAATTCACTCCTATTTTTTACCAAAATCCATCTTTTAAACACAATGTTCACAAATCTTCGCTTAACTCTATTATATACCTTCTAAAAATCTAAATATAATTACTGTTTTTTTTTTTCTCATTTTATGCCACTGCACAATTTCATACCCAATTAATGTTCCATCATATATTTTTCAACTCTTGACAATATATTTTGAGTCTTCTACTAATCGTGACATCATCAAACTTATCCTTCTAATCAATACCTTTTAAATCAGCTCGTACAAAAAACTACTACTTAGGGATCGATGGGTGATGATGAGGTAGGGACTGATTGGTCCCATAATGGTTTTCGTTTCATTTTTCACCAACAAATAGAAGTATTTGACATATTAATTTTAACTTGGTTTCTATAAACTAATGCGATATTCTCTGTATAATAACAATAATAATTGTTGCAGAAACAATGACCCTTTTATACGTAAAAGTGGCGAAAAACAAATGGAATAAAGAGCACACACAGGCATACTTAAGATAATTATTCCAATAGACAAGTCTAATAAGTTTGGTCCTTACTCCCTTACCCCTACAGAGTCTAAAACGAATAATTTAATTGAATCTCTCTACATTGTTGCTACCGTGAGGTGGTCAAAATTCAAGTCCACACTCCACAATTAGGAGGGGATTCTTAAGAATTCAACAGATCATCATCTTCAAGCCAAGTTACAGGGGATAAGATAGATAGATAGGTATAAGTTAATTAATTTGCTCATCATCATAACCAAGCTGTGGTAGGTGGTGACTTCCGTCTGATGCTGTTGTGAGATCTAAATCTCTTCCCTTCATTCAGCTTACTTGTTGTTGGTGGCCTCCATAAACGGGATATGCACCATAAGCAGCAGCATAAATGCTTGGGTCATGTGGAGGTGGCAATGCATATCCATAACCATCATAAACAGGGCCCCCATAATATGCCCCACTCCATGGATTCCCAAACTCCATTCTAAACTGCTCAGCATTACATACAATGGGATCAAATCATCATAAAAGCAAATTTAATAAATGACACCATTAAGTACCAGTGAAACAAAAGGTCAGGGTAAAATAAATGACTGCATGAACTTTTAGAATAAAGGAGATTTGCCAACAATTCAAAATTAAATGCTATGATGATATATAAAAACTACAAGTGCATGACCATGCAAATTCTGAATTGAATTGAAGTTAGTTAAAAACTATATAATTTAGTTAATGCCAAACCGTCCCATATTCTGCCGGCTAGGTTAAGCGGGCTGGCGCGGCAATAGTATACTTTTTTTTTTTCAAAAAAATGATATTTTAATTAAGATTTTAATATTTTAATTATTAGCTATCTATTTGTAAAATTTAAACACAAAAAATATATTTAAATAAAAGACAATTTACATATTTATTAAAAAAAAACAGAAAGAAGAAACAGATTAGTAAAGTGATGTTGAAAGGAGAGAAAAAGAATTAAGGTTAATTATGATCGTTTTTTTTTTTAAATTAGTCTACCTGTCTGCCGAAATCTGCAAGTTAAGTGGTGTAAGTTTGGCAGGCTTTCTATTTTAAGCAGATTTAAATTTCTAGTTCAATCCGTCATTTTTGGCAAGTTAGGTAGGCTTTCCCGGTGGATCGTAGGTCTTTTGCCACCTCTAAGCAACATGCAAAATTTTATTTTATTTTCTCTTCTTCCCTTAATCAGAGAGAGTACAATGCATGATTTTACTGGGCGAGTTATAGGTCATTAACCAGAATATGTTCCCACATATTAATAAGCCTAATATAATGGCAACAATAAAGCATGTCTGTGTGTGTATGTGACAGTTTGAGTGACAGATTACCTGCTTATTTGCTGGATTTCGGCCCCAAGAAAGGCGAACTGTTTGCTTGCCAATCATTGTCCCATTTAGCTTCTGCAAGGCCTCTTCAGCATTATTTCTGCAAAGGAAGTGAAGTACACAATGTTTTAGATTATCACAGACACATCCAAAAAATTGTCAACTCTTAATAATCATACCAATTAAGGTTTTTCAAAAGGGCCATAACTTTTCAATTACCTGTTTGCAAATTGTACAAAACCACAACCTTTTCCAACAGGTATCTTAACAGAGACAATCTCGCCATACTGGGAGAATGGATGCTTAAGATCTTCAGCTGTAACATTAGGGTCCAGTCCTCCAACAAATATCTATAACCAATCATCCATAGAAATATATTTCCACACATGTCGTTAACAATACAAATACAACATTCTAACAAGAAGCTGAAAAACTTACAGTTGTGTTATTAGAATCAGCTTCAGATTGGCTGGATGTGCCATTTGATTGACCTCCTACATTTAAAAAAAAAAAGGGCAGATTACATCAATAATAGGTGTGTAATAAGCAAAGTTCATCATGAAACAGAACAAATTAAAAGAAATTTGAATAAGCAGATTATGAATTTGTGCCTTGTTGATAAGCAGATGATTTCCTAGGAGTTGCAGCTCCAATACGCATAGGCCTGCTAGAACAGTACACACCATTCATTTCAGTCATAGCTTGAGACCTCTCATTATCATCACCAAACCTGACAAAACCATATCCCTTGGAGCGGCCAGTGTTGGCATCAAAAACAACTTTTGCAGCCTTAACAGAAGGGTATCTACTGGAGAAAGTCTCATGCAAGAGGCTATCTGTAACATCTGCAGCTAAATCTCCTACAAAAATTGAAAGGTCTGGAACATTGTCTGAACGCTTGTCTCCTGTGCTAAATGTTGCCCAGTTCAGCCGGAAAGGTTGCTCTGTGTTTGGCATCAAAATTCCAGCATAGTTCTGTAAAACTTTTTCAGCTGTGCCGTGTGAATAGAATTCCACAAATCCATAACCCTCTGATAGACCAGTCTGCTTATTGCGAATAACCTTGATGGAGGAAATCTGAAACAATAATATACAATATATATCACAAGTCAAGAACCGTTTCCATCATAACAAACCACTTAAGCATTAGATGCATGCAAAAGCTAAGCTCAAGTAACAAGGGCAAACTTCTCTATCTTGTTTTCAACTATTCGTACCCTAAGCTATTCATGCTTCAAATAATCCAAAAGCAAATGCAACCAGAGAGTTCAGAAATTTGCAGATAAACACTCAATCCCCTCAAAGTTCTGATACTATTATATATAGTTTAAAATGAATCAAATAGTTCCACCTGCCTAGATTGATGCATGGCATGATGAAAAGTCAGAAAATTATATTAGAGCAAAGTCAAATCGAATAGCTAGGGAAGATACTATAAGAGTTTTATCATATTTGCTTGATAAGAGTAGAGAGTTAGATGAACGAAGCATGCTACTTTTCTTTTACTTTTCTTCTAATATAACATGCTCCCCTTGTGAAAAAATTATATTCTGCTACTCCCACTTTTGAACTAGGTATTCCCGTTTGAAAAGAAAGGACAGTGACACTGACAATTATGCATTAAATTACCATTGCTCTCGCAGTTATGGTTTAGGTTTAAAAAAATCAAAGTTGATATACACAGACATATAACTACAATTACAAGGTAATCATGAAAACCAAGAAAACCACAATATTGCCACCGCACCTATTAACAGAGACTGCAATTTAAATGGACACCTGATATGAAAAAGTTAAAGTAGTCATCCACCACCCCACTTTCCATTCTCCAATCTTTAACACCCACCCAAATAATCAAGAATTGAATTTTTCTCAATATTGACCTTTTAATCCCAGAAATATAAATATACCAGCAGAAAACTGTCCCCTTCTTTCTTACGTTATGGATTTGAAGCAGCCCGAAATCAAGCATGCATCCTTAGTTAATATTAGCACAATAATGTAACATAGAAATACCAACTCAGCTATCAAAACTATGTATTCACCAATAATAAGAAAGCTACTCACTCCTAAGCTTATAAGTAATAGACTAATAATAATGAGAAAAAAGGCTAAGCTTTCCTAAATAAAAGTACAGACACAAAAACTGAAGTACCCAAAAAGGACAGTTTCACGTTCATGGAATCAACTACAAAAACAGAAATTAATAAAAATAAAAACTTTCTCTTATATGTGAACGTTATAGAAAACGATATATGCATAATATATTAAAAAAGAAAGGAGGACCTCGCCGGTGGAAGCGAAGCAGCGGTGGAGATAATTCTCGTCCATCCAATGATGCAAATCTCCGACCCAGATCGTCTTGTTCTCGGCGGTGGATCCTTGAGGCTGGTGCTGATGTGCGTGGTGGGGGGTAACGTGCGGCACCTGCTGCTGGTACTGGTGGTAGGGCATGTAGGGCTGGGGTGGCGGCGGCGCGTAATGTTGAGGCGGCAGCATGGGGTGCTGCATTACCATGGCGGTGGCGGGATACTGCATCGGCACCCACTGCTGTGGGAGTGGCAGTGGCTGCGGGTGCGGTGGCGTCTGCTGTTGGCGTTGATTCTGGTCCGTTGGTTGCTGTTGCTGCGAATCAGAGCCGTTGGATTGCATCTTAAATAATTACTAGTGTTAAGCCGTGCGCCCTCTCTTGTTCTATTCTATTCCTTCTTTGGTGTGCTTTGTTTCTAATAATTAATTAATAATGTCTTAGATTCAAATATATTAGAGACTAAATGAGGAAACAGGGATATGCATAAGCATAAATATGGAAAAGTGAAAGGGTTTGAATCTGGAATCGAGAGAGAGAGAGAGAGGTCGCGGCAAGGGTCTAAGAGAATGATTTATGTTGGTTGATGAGGAACGAGGATGACGGATTCTCGGGTTGGGTTGCTGAACGCGGTAGTGGATTGACCGTTGGATCGTGTAATGGGCCTACATGGCAAGCGTTAGATCTGTTAAATCAGGGATATGCATAACACTCTTGTGTCTTCGCTTCCTTCTCTCGCAGGATCCGCCGCCACCTCTTGCCTATGCCTCTCTCTCTCACTTCACCCCTCTCTCACTGGGTTTCCTTTTTTTATTCTAAAAAACAATATAGTTATATTTAGTAGTTTTTAAATTAGTTTTTTTTTAGAAAAAAGATTTACCAAGTTAAAGTGGGGGTGTGTGCAGGCAAGGCTGTCACATTAACCTCACGTCATTTTTTTTTTCACAGTTTCAGTGATGCTGGGAAGTTAATGGCACTGAAAATTAACGAAACGGGAAATTGCCTAGGATTCAGAATTCAGCAACTTTGTACTAGGTAACACTGGGTCCATCATCCTCGAAAGCTTCTTGCAATCTCATCCTAATAATAATACTATTTTTTTTCCTAAAAAAGAAGTGTTAAATAATAATAATAATAATAATAATAATAATAATAATAATAATAATTAGATCCAAGAGTCAGCCAAATTATAATAACAATAACAACTAGAATAATACTACATTTTTTTAAAGTTAAAACACATACGTGTGAGTATAGTGGTACTGTGGTAGTACGTATTCTAATTGATTTTAAAACAATTATATTAATAATAATATTATCTAAATTAAAAAATTATATCAATTAAATTAGAATTTAAAAATACTCTAAATAGAAAATTAAATTACAATAAATTTAAATATTAAATTATAAATTCCGTTACATATTCAAATAATTTTTGTCAACAAAATTCAATTAAATTGATTCAAATTCAATAAAAACTACTTACATAAAGATGTGCATAAATCACGCACTTCTTTTTTTCGCATTCCTCCGTCGTTTTTCTATTATCGCTGCTGTATTTTTATTATTTATTCCCTTTTTCTTTTTAATGTTATTGTAATATTTTTTATTTTTTTATTTTTTTCTTATTTTTATTCTTTTAAAAGAATGAAATAAAAAAAATTATAAAAAAGTTAAACAAGAAAAAGATGAAGAAGAAAAAGAAGATGATGATGATAATGAAAAAGAAGAAGAAGAGAGTTTTAAATTGTGCATAAAAAAAATAACATTAGAACTTTTTAAATTTGACACAAATAATTTCTGAATTTTGACACAAAATTTTTTAACAATGACATAAAAGATTTCTTAACTAGTTAAAAATTATCAGAAACAACAAAAAAAAAACACTAAAATTTCTTAAAAATAACATTAAAATTTTTCAACTATGGCACCAAAATTTCTCTCAATATATCTTCTTCTACTATTTCTTTTTCTTTGTATTTATCTTCTTTTTCATTCTCCCAACATATTCTTCTTTTTCATGTTTCCTTATTGATACAAACTTTTTTTTGTATCTTCTTATGTTTTATTTTAAAATTGAATTAAACGCTCCTAAGTTTTAAATAGCAAACTATCTTGTAATGTGACACATAAATTAATTCAAATTATGTGTTTATTGTGATAAGAATTTTGTATTTTATATAACAAATTTTAATGTCATTTTCTATGTTATTTCTATATTTTATATAAAAAATTTTAGTATTATTCTTTATTATTATTTTTTGTGTTATTTTTTTATAAAACTTTAAAAAAACTATATAAAAAAATAAATGAGCAAAGAAGATAAAATAAAAACAAAAAAAAATTATATAAGATGAATAAGAAAACGATGCTGATAATGACAATGACGATGATAATAACGAAAGAGGAGAAAGAAGAAAAAAAAAATTTACTAAAAAAATAAATAATAAACATATTAAAAGAGTCAAAACTATCAAAAGCTAAAATAGGGAGAATGTCCAAGGTGGGAAATTCGAACACATGCACGCCAAGGTTGAGATCTTGGCCCTTCTTGGCTAGGAGATCAGCAACACAATTTAACTTCTGCAGAGTATGTTTCCAAAAGGATTTGATTTACACGGCTAGCAAGGGTTTTGATATCCTGCATCAGAGGAGAACATGAATTATGTCTTGGACAGTCATGTCTTATGAGGTTAATAGTCATCATCATAGAATCTGATCGATGATAATATTATTAAAAATCTGTTAGTTATAGCAATGTTAAGACCTTTAATTATACCTCATAACTCAGCATGCATAATAGAACAACTTCTTAAATTACAAGAGAATTTTTTGATAAATCTTTTCAGATTGTCTCAAAAAAACTCCTCTACAAACAGCATTATTAGAATTAGCCATAAAGGATCTGTCAATATTTAATAAGATCTATGAAATTTTTGTTGTTTGTTTAAAAGACTTTACTCATAATATTATTGAATCCGTTGGTTATAGCAACATCAAGACCTTTAATTATACCTCATAATTCAGCATGCATAATAGAACAATTTCGTAAATTGCAAGAGAATTCTTTGATAAATCTTTTCAGATTGTCTCGAAAAGCTCTTCTACAAGCAGTATTATTAGAGCTGGTCATGAAGGATCTGCCAATATTTAATAAGAAGATCTATGGAATTCTCGTTATTTTTTTAAAAGACTTTATTCATAATATTATTGAATTTGTTGGTTATAGTAACATAAAAAACCTTTAATTATATATACTTCATAATTCGACATACATAATAGAGCAACTTCATAAATTATCTGAGAATTTTTTGATAAATCTTCTCAGATTATCTTAAAAAATTTCTCTATAAATAATATTATTAGAGTTGACCATGAAAAATCTGTCAATATTTAATAAGAAGATCTATAAAATTTTTGTTATTTATTCAAAAGACTTTATTCTCTAAAATTCTGAGAATTTTTTTGTTTCTTACTATATTGATTCTGCAACTACATCTAAATTAGCGTGATTCCTTTCAAAAGGTATTTTATTTTTATAGAATCAGAGAAAGGAGGTTATTACTCCAAAATAAATCAATTAATCTTGTAAATTAAAAAGATTATTAGTAATTCAATGTTATCAAAATATAAAAAATATAATTTTAATATTAGCAATATATTTTAAGTATTGTTAAAATTTTTTAGTCACTGTAGTCACTTCATTTATAATGACTATAAACTTCTCCAAAGTAAAAAAAAAAATGTTTTTTATTTGTAATTTTGTACTATAATTGTATGATTTGTATCCCAACAACTAAACCCTAGTTTTATATATCTGCTAAAAAAAATAATATACTAGAAGTCTAGAACCGGGAAGTGTTAGATGTCCCATTGTTTGTCCAATATGAATGAAGCAAGTGGAAGGCCTTTGCACACTAACAAACACATGAAGTCGGCAACCTTATCCTCTGTTTCAAGAAGCCAACCCCTATTTATAAAAGACAGAAGACATTACTTTCTTTTTTCTTCTTATAGGTATCTGAAATTCTGAATACGCACGGGAACAATAACAATGAATGGAAAGTAATAACAAATTTAATTTCATCCTCAACGACATTTTAAATAATAATTCCATTCGCCTAATATAAATTTTTTTTAAAATCCTTATTCATAATTACTTATTTTATTAACATTATTATTCAACCATGCATTTGAACTTTCCACTAGATTATTAGTGTCATTACGTCATCGCCACCTTACCAAGTTACCGTTTACTAGCATTGTCACCAACGGTTACCCACTCTCTAATAATTACTGTTTCACTCGTTTTTGGTCGATTTCGACCTTCGAAATAAATTTGTATTAAGATTTTAAATATTGAAGAATAGATAGATTCTTCTAAAAAAAATGAATTCGACTAAAAAATTATTTAATTATAGTGTCAAAGTAATTTTATGTCAAAATTATTAGTGATAGAATTATAACAAAACAATAAAAGAATAAATAATTAAATAAAAAAAATATAAAATATTGATAAAAAAAATAATAACAAAATTTAAAGAAAATAAATCAAATAAACAAAAGAAAATAAGTTAAAAATTGACTCCTAACACTCATATGCACTTGTACTCTATGTTCTTCTATTGCATCGCAAAGACGAAAAATTTTATGAGTTTATATATTGACCTAGTGTTATTGATTGAAATTTTTCAACTGATAAACCCCAATTTTGTGGTTTATCTTGTGTTGAGTTGAGGGGATTTTATCAGCTTATCTCACATTTATTCAATGAAATAACATGCTTTTGTAATTCTCCCTAATTTGTGCTTAAGAGTGAAAACATGCTTTTTAGGCCTTTAATTTAATAAATTTAATTCACTTTAATTCCATTTGATGCCTTAATATGTTTGTTGAGTGATTTCAGGTTCATTAGGCAAGGATTGGATGGAAAAAGTGAAGAGAAAAGCATGCAAAGTGGAGAATTCACGAAGAAATGTGGATTTAGAGGACTCAAGGCCACGCGCACGCGTCATCCACGCGTACGCGTGAGGAGGGAATTTGCAAGGCGACGGGCACGCGTCATCCACGCGCATGCATGACGTTGGTCACGTGACCTCATTAAAGGCAAAACGCTGGGGGCGATTTCTGAGCCAACCAGGCCCAAATCCAACTCATTTCTAATGCTATTTGGTGCTGAATTCAAGAGGGAACAAGGGGGGAACAATTAGATTAGCTTAAGATCACGCTTTAGGTAGTTTCTAGAGAGAGAAGCTCCCTCTTCTCTCTAGAATTCGGTTAATCTCTCTTAGATCTAGGATTTAATTCTTGTTTTCATCTAGTTTTCTTTACAATTTCTTGTTCCTATATCTTCATTCTCTTAGTTTATAGTGTTAATTTCTCTTTTGAGCTACTCTTTTATGTTTATGAGCACTCTTGTTACTTTGATTTTCATTTAATGCAATTTATGTTTTATGTTCCTTTATTGTTTAATTGAGTTGTTATTATTGTTCCCTTGCAATTAGTAGTTGTTAGATTTTATAGTTCTTGTTATTTTACCATGCTTTATTTTATGCCTTCCAAATGTTTGATGAAAGCTTGGTTGGATGTTCGAGTAGCTTTTTGAGTATTCTTGGCTTAGAAAGAGAAATTAGGCAATCTTGAGTCATTAATACCCAACTTATGTTGGTGATCTAGAGTTGTTAGTTAATATTATTTCCATTGACTATAATCTCTTGCTAATTCAATTAGTAAGTTAATTAGGACTTATGGATTGAGATTAACTAGTCTTATTTGACTTTCTCTCGATGTGAAGATAACATTGTACTTTCTTCCGATGTTGGAGATGACTTAATAGGATTAGCTCTTGATAATTATTGTAATATGATTAGTGACTAAGATAGAAAGCCTAGACTCTCAATCCTCGCCATGAATGTCTCTCTTTAGTAATTGCTTTCTTTAGTTGTTTGATTTACATTTTTTGCCTTTTTAATTTCTTGTTTTATCAACCCAACCCCCTTGCATCTCATAACCAATAATTGAGCACTCAATTGTAATTCCTAGGGAGAACGACCCGGGACTAATACTCTCGGTTATTTTTATTGGGTTGGACTTGTGACAACCAAAAATTAAACTTTGATTTGAGGATCGATTGTCGGTTTGGACTATACTCACAACAAAATTATTTTGTTAAATTCCGAACCAGTATAAATCCTCACATCAAATTTTTGGCACCGTTGCCGGAGAATTGCAATGTGTACTTGTTATTGGTTATTGTTTATATGTGAATATTGTAAATAGCTTGATTTTTGGTTTGTTTGTTAGTCTTTGATAGTTGTAGGAGTTTGTTTTCTTCATTTATTATTAGTCTTTGATTTTATTTTCTCTTTTCACCATGAATTCTCACCCCTTTAGCTATGAGTTTAGTTCTAACTATGTTGTAGGGAATGGAAGCTACAATGAGGATATACATCAAGGATGGAACAATCAAAGGTGGGAGAAGCCTTAAGCATTTGATCAACCTTCATGGCAACAACCTCTACCGTACCATGATCGAGAGCCATACCATGATGCATACCAATTCAATGGCTATGGTGGACCTTCTTGTGGTTATCAACCATAACCACCACATGCATATGACTCCTCCCCTCAACATAGCCCTCAACAACCTCACTCACAAGCCTCATACCACCATTCACCCCCATATGATCTTAACCCATATCCACCATACCAACCACCATATGAACCATACCTAGAGCCACCACCATTCCAACACCAATACTCCCAAGAACCACCAATTCCTTATACACCACCTCAATATTCTCACCAATATGAACCATCTTCCAACTATGACACTCTTTCCCTAAACGATGAATCCTCTCCTCCACCACCACCTTCATTAGATGAATCTCTCCAACTCCTAATGCAAGGACAACAAGAACTTCTAGCTCGTTGCCAAAAGCAAGGGAAATTCGTGGCTAGCTTAACTGAAGTGATGAGCCAGTTGGCATCATTGTATTCAAATATCCAAGACACCTTTATTGTTAGATGTGGAGGATTAATTGAGGAGCACAATGAGAAGAAGAATTCGGAGCTTCAAGATGTAGACGAGGAGTTGAAGAAAGAATTGCAAGAAGAGGAAGAAGTCGAGATGATTGAAATAGAAGAAGTGGCTGAAGATTTAAGAGATGTTGAATGTAAAGAGGAATCTCAAGTTGTAGAACCTTCTTTCATAGAGTTTAAAATTGGAAAAAGAAGACAGGCAATGACATAGTATATAATGATTGCATAAAGGTAATAATTTTTAGATTTTTTAAATTAAATAAATTCTTTCATTATACAATTACTAATAACTTGAGCTTATCATTGCAATAAATGTTCTATTTTGATGTAGATAGAGGTGAAATAATCAAGAAAACAATTTTGCAAAGTATGAGAAAGTCCTAAAAAGAGACAAGAGTAGGTTATATGACAGTTATTACAAACCAACAAGGATACTTAAGCAAAATTTTGAGGACCGCCTAACAGTAATTGATAAAGAGAATTGGAGATGATTTCTTGATTATCGCAATGACCCTGACACAAAGGTAACCTATTTTTTAAGTAGCATGCAAATTTAAGTAGCCCTTGTTATTAATCCAACTAGGTTCTAGATAAACATATATAATAACAACTGATAATAAGTCGCTATATATATATATATATATATATATATATATATATATATATATATATATGGATTGATTTTGCACATCAAGCACTTATTATTTGGAGTCATATAAATTATTAATGATGTAAAGACCTACCTGATGATCTATCATTTTGTGAAGAAAAGAAAAAGAAAATACAATAAATTAAAAGAGAAATATAACATTTAACTATTTATGATACACTGCTATGTGCAAGTTTTGTGTCTAACCAATCTTACTGCTGATGGCATAATAGAAGAAGTACAGACAAAATGCTCTGAATCGATCGTAGCAACTTTACACCCACACTGGTGGTTCTGAAAGCTTGGCAAGTCGAAGGAAAGAAGAGATACTTTAGGTTTAAATTTATTTTTGAACTGTATTTTGGACTGCATCTTCTTTATTTGAGTTTAATACACTTATGGTATAAACTGTATTGAACAGTCATAACTACAGGGGAGGAGAGTTGGTAGAGGAGAATTATGGATCTTATAGCACAAAGGACATAATGGCACCTATATACATGAAGAAGCTCAAAGGATTGGTGTAAGTACTTTCTTTTAATCCTTTATGTTGTAACATGATGGATTAGTTTATAAAAATGTGTTGAATATGCTCTATTCCTAGTGTGATTATGTATGCTTATTTACGTCTGTAGGATAAAATATATGAAATTGAACAGCATGATGAATCCACGAGAATATTGTCTGAAAATGATTCCCTTGCCCAAGCTCTCAGAAAAGAGCACTCGAGCAGAGTGCGTGGCGTATGTTTTGGCAGACACCAAGTCAACTCTTCTGTCCAAGTTCGCAGCCACTGGTAAATGGAGCTCAAGTAGAGGAGGCCCAAAAGATGCTGTTTGAACTATAGGTAAAGATGACGGCTGAGAAATTGAGAAGGAAGGCAGTGGAGGATGAAGTAGCAGCAGAAAAATAAAAAAGAAAAATAGTGAAGGATGAAGTAGTAGCAAAAAAGTTAAAAAAGAAGGCAGTGGAGGATGATGTAGCAGCAGAGAAGATGAAGAGACAGGCAATAGAGAGTGTGCTAACTTATCTGATTCAATGATAAAGTGGAGAGCTGCCACCAAACATCACTACACGGATGAATTCTTTGGATGAAGATGGCGGGAAATAAAAATTAGGAGTCGTGTGAAATTTTATTTGAAGTATATGTTTTGTTTAAGTTGACTATGCAGCTTTATTAATTAGGAAAATACTTTAATTTTTTGTAACTAGTGAAATACTTTATTAATATAAATATGTTAGTTTATTTCGCTGTTAAATATTCATGAATTTTCGGCCTCAATTTAGATTTTTAGAGAAAATTAATAAGATTTATAAAATTAAAAAATAATCCAAAAAAATTATCCCCAGGATAATTAAAGAAAAACAAATTAAAATATTATATTTTAAAAAAATACTAGCAATACATAGCAGTAACGACGCAATTAGTTTTGAATAATTGCGCAGGTCATATATGGTGGCGGTTCAAAATCGCTGCAAATATATTTCAAAAAAATTGCAGCAGCAAATAGCGGCGGTTAAGGAGCGTCACAAATATGTGGAAGAAATCACCTTTAGTCACATAGCGGCAGTTCAAAATCGCTACTAGTCAAACCGACGCAAAATATATGAATTACGGCGGTTATGCTAGCGGTTGCTGGAAACCACTGCAAAATGCAATTCCTGCGCCCTTAAGCCACTGGCGTTCTGTTTTGCGGCGGTTTGAAACCGCCACAAATTGGCAAAAACAACCGCTGCAAAGCTCTGTTCCTCTTGTAATGCCTATTTATAGACCATGGAGATAGACTTGTCATGAAACATGTTGTCCACTATCTTACCTCCTCCTTTTTTTCAGCCATGACCTTGCCTTGACCATGAAGAATCCTGATCTCCAAGTTTTGACACTCACGTCTTCTTTGATATTCAAGTCCCACGTTTCTTCAGCTTGCTTTTCAAAATTCTCACCCATGTTCTCAACTCAGTCTTGATGATCGAGTAACAAGCTTTGATGCTCAAAGAAAGACAATAACTACCTTTTAACTTCAACGCTCTATGTACTATCTTTTTTCGATTTTAGCTTACCGTCTCTGTTTCTATAGTTGAAACCTTTAATAGTTGAAATGCCTTCTTATCGAACAAAATCTTTTTTTTGTTACCAACAACTCCATTCTTAGCCATATGCCGCCATTATACACAAGGAGGAAAGCGATATGAACCTCATTGTATATACCCATTGTTAATAAAGGGAATAGAATAATTTGTGTGTCTAATTTAATGTATGTGAAAATTAAATAGCATGGCCTGATAGAAAAATAACAAAAACTCAATCGATAATTAATAGGTTAAGTACGATTTTGGTCCCTAGCGTAGAGGCCGAAAATTTATTTTGTTCTCGGCCTTTTTTCGCTACAAAATAGTCCCCAAGATTTCAATTTGTTTTAAAATCGTTCTTTTTGCTAAATTTTTTATTTTTATTACCATTTTACCCCTAACTAAAAAAAATTAAAAAATAAAATATTAAAAAAAAAGAAAGAAAGGGAACGAGGGGGGAGAAAGAGAATGGGGGGAGAGAGTCGCGGGGGAGGGCGTATGGGAAAGGTTGCCGTCACACCGCCGCCTGTGATGGAGGGTAGGAAATCTCCACCCACCGCTGCTTCTTCGCCGTTCTCGTTACAATTCGCAGCGTCGCCACCACTACCGCAGTCTTTTCCATGCGATCCGCTACCACCACCACATCTCTCCTCTCCTCGCGATTCACAGTTCACCGCCGCAGCTCCTCCTCTCCCACCACCGCTGCAGCCCTTTTTTCTTTAATTTTTCTGATTTTGCTTCTACTTCTGGTTTTACTTTTGTTGTTGCTTTGATTTCATTATCCATTGTTGTTGTTGGTGTTGTTCTTCTAGTTGTTGTTTCATTGTTGTTGTTTCACTGCTTCTGCTTTCTGATTATGCATTCTACTTCTGCATGCTGCTTCTGCATGTTGCTTCTGCATTCTGTTTCTATTTCTACATTTTGGGGAAGATGGGGGGAAGGGTATTTTCGTTTGAAAGACGATTTTTAAACAAACTGAAACTTTAGGGACCATTTTGTACCGAAAAAAAGGTTGAGGACAAAATAAATTTTTGACTTCTACGTTAGGGACCAAAATCGTACTTAACCCATAATTAATTTAATACAGAAGGTGGTCAGAGAGTTAATATTTTTAGTAAAAAAATAAAATAAAAAATCAATTAATGTTAAATCAAATGTAAGACATATTAAGAAAAAATGTTGATCATCTTACATTTTTCATGAAGAAATTTCTCACATCATTTTTGTTACGAAAAAAAAAATCAACTAACAAAAAAATTAAATAAAAAATCCAAAATTTACCTTGGTTGGTTTTATTATTCCTCATATTTATCACAAATTAAATTCAAACGCACTTTTTCACAAATATTAAGTGTTAATATTTGTTTTATATTTATCTTTGTATTTGACTTAATACTAACTAATTTTCTTTTTTTTTTAACTAAAATTGCTAACTTTAGTATTTTCTTTTTTCTATATATAAATATAATTTATTGTGAATAATAATATCGATTAATAATGTTTAATTTTGCAGGAGTGGATCTTCTTATTTTTTTCTCAATTATTTGATAAAATGTAATTTTTTATCATTTAATATTTTTTATCACATGTTTTCTTTTGTTCTCACTTAAAAAATGTAAGATGAGAGATCACACTTTATCAAACAATTAAAAAAAAATTGAGAAAATTCATTTTCCAATTTTGTCAAGTGAAATTTGATGCGTCTATCATGTCCTTTAACTTTAAGGATTTTATTGCTAAAGTCTTCAATAATATCCTAAGAGTATATATGACCATGTTTAAAAAAAATTCATGCACTTAGCTTTAAAATAATTTTACACAAATATTTAATTATATATAAATTTATTATTTGATAAAAAGGCATGCATATTGCCACATCTATGTTGACAGTAACACAATTGAATGTATGTAAAAATTAGTGCATCTGAATTAAAAAAAAAAAAAAGTTTGTCTAAATGGCCAAAGATTGTTATTATTGCTGCTTACAAATCACATATATGCATGTTTACAAAGATTCAGCGTAACTGGGAAATAATTAATTGAAAAGCTAGATGACAATGAATAATTTGCAAGCTAATGACAATGGAGATATGATGTACAAGTGCAACTATGATTTTCCTATACACTACACATCCAATCCCAAACTAAAGCATGAAATATACAAAAACAAGTTATAACGATTATTTATTTATGCACACAAGCATGATAAGACTATATGATATACACTTATGCCTTTGTAACTACTAGTTTGGCGTGGGGGAGGAATGGCCCGCTCCGGGACTGTGGCCTGGATCGGTGGGTCGGAAATCATCGGTCCAATTTCCGACCCCATCGGCTGGCGGTGAATTCTGTGAGGTGTAACGGCGCCACACGACAGTTTTTTCCGCCGCTATAGCCATCTTGTCTATATTGTCCTCGTCTTCATAGGCGGTTGGCACTTTTACATTATTATTGTTTTCCGTTTTGAGTGGCCTTCCTAGAACTGAAAAGGTACCATTCAAAATCACCAAGGCTAGGAGGATAGAACTGACAATGAACACAAGTTTGGAATTGGCCATTGGATTGTATATATTTTAGTAAATAAAGCTAAGGGATTTGAATAATGTGGTTGAGATGTATATGTATGTATGAAATTATTAATGTTTGTTGTTGCAAAATCTTGTATTTGCATAAGGGGTATATATAGGCTCGTGGGAAGGGAGGCACAACTCAAAAATATCTAATTTTAAAATGAAATGTGGGAGAACTATTAATGGTGATTGGTGAAGGTAAACCCTCTCATGATTATGCTCCCTCAAGATTCTCTTTTTTAGTGCAACTGTGAGAAGTATCTTCCAGCATCCAGGGGAAACTTTTCAACTATTGGTATTATTTTCCATGCAACTATTTTTTATGTTATATTAGTGTCTATAAGTCAATAACTCTATATCTAAATTCATTGTTGTAGTGCAAAACAGACGGCATACTCTCCAACTCTTCTGTACTCAATGCTCCTAACCCACTAATACTAAGTAGTCTACACTATAATGATAAGACATTTCTGGTACGAACCCAAACTTGTGTTTGGCGGCTACAGTACAGTGTTAGATTCCATTCCAAAACATAAAATAATTAATGGAAGTAACTATGTCAATTCATCTATCACATTTCATCCTTCACGTGTTACTTTGGTATATACCAATGCAACTTTCAATTTAATTCAACTCCATTAAACAATGTTGGATCATTATTGTGGTTATCTTTCAACATATCATATTATAGAACCAAGAACCAACAGAAGCCTGCTTAGTGGGATTGCTTAGCTTGCTTTCATATCCACATTTATTATAATAAAATCAGCTAAACTCATTAATAATTGAGTACTAAACCATTAGTTTTGTAATAGCCACAATTATTTTTACTACTTTGGTGGTCCGGACGGATCCAAGAAAATTATAAAAGACAAAAAAAATGGGGAAATCAAGATTTTGCGTTAAATTACAAAAAAGTAAATTAAGTACGTAAAATATAAAATTATAATATGATTTAAATTGTAAAATTGTTAAACTTAGTACAAATTTTATAAAATTAGTTGACTCATCTAACATTATAATATAAAAATATTTAAGAGTTAAATCGAAATTCTAACTACTTATTGTTTATATGTATAAGGGTTAAGTATGATTTTGGTTCCTAAGATAAGAGCTGAAAATTTTTTTCGTTCCCAACCTTTTTTGCTTATAAAATCATCCCTAAAGTTTAATTTAATTTTAAAATCGTCATTTTTACCAAAATTTTAATTTTATTACCAAATTATCCCTAATTAAAAAATATAAAATAAAAAAAATGGGTTAAAGGGATCTCGCTGCTCCTCACCGCCGCCTCTGCTCCTCGCTGTTCGGTCCTTGCTGCTGGATCTCACCGCCAGATCTCGCCGCTGCTCCTTTTCCTCGCTCGACATTAACGCCAGCAACTCCGTGAGGGTGGACGTCCGCTCGCCGTTTCTGCTCCTCCTCCTCGCTCGTCGCCGCTCCTTGCCAGTCGCCACCGCTTCTCGCCGGTCACTCGCCACTGTGCTTCGCGTCTTCGTCGCTGTTCTTCTTAGGGTTCCAATTCTTCTGTTTTTTCTGTTAATTATATTGTTGAATTTTTTTTATTTGTGGATTTGTTGATGCTTCTGGTTGCTTCTATTTTTGTTTTTTTGTTGTTGTTCTTCTGATTCCATTATCTATTGTTGTTGTTATTCTTTTGTTGTTGTTTTTCTGTTTATGGTTGCTTTTTTTAATGTTTATTATATTGTTTTATTGTTGTTGTTTTTTATTATGCTTCTACTTCTGGTTGATTTTGGAAAAGAATGGGAAGGGTATTTTGGTCCGAAAAACTATTTTAAAATCAAGTTAGACCTTAGGGACGAATTCAAATACAAAAAAAGGTTGAGGACAAAAAAAATTTTCAGCTCCTATCTTAGAGACTAAAATCATACTTAACCCTATATATAACATTAAAAGTAAAATCATGAGTTTTGTAAATAATCAAAATTATTTTTAACTAATAAAACTAGTTAATTTTAATTTTTAACTTTTTTTTCTACAATAAAAATTCAAACTGATATAGTACGTTATAACTTAGTTTTTATTATATATGATGACTCATAACTCCGTTTTAATTGTCTTAATTATAAGTTTATAAATTTTTAATACGAGAGACGCGAAAAAAGTTTAGAGAAAAAATTTTATTTTAATCTCATAATTTTTTTATTTGTTAAATTTAGATTACACAATACACAGAATTATTATGGTAAATAAGGTGTCACTGCACAATCACTATTAATTACTAGAAAAGTTATTATGATGAAAAAAGGTAGAAATGACCAATGA
This sequence comes from Arachis stenosperma, assembly GCF_014773155.1. NCBI lineage: Eukaryota > Viridiplantae > Streptophyta > Magnoliopsida > Fabales > Fabaceae > Arachis > Arachis stenosperma. The sequence goes on from NC_080384.1 coordinate 8,148,097, forward strand.
AACGAGTTTGATATTGGTGTGTATACATACATAATTTATTAAAAAATTAAAAAATACATCTATTTCATTGTGTAAAAGTTTATGTATATTTTTGTTCATTTTTATATATATATATTGAAATTTTAAAATAATAGTAAGAAATTTTTTTCGACAACTAACTATTAATTGTTTCTTAAGCTTTGATTGTCAAATAGATAGTCATAAAAGAGTATAATCAATGGTTGGAGTTTTGGGCACCTATTACAGATAGGTCTTAAGTGTTTTGTTTCTCTAACGAGTGACTCAATTTGGCTTTGATAATTATTTTGAAGAGATAACGAAACTTTTAATAAAAAATATATTTTTTAATTTGATCTTTATTTTTATGAGAATTATTAGCTCTTGTGCAAAAAAAATATTAATTTTTTTAGTATAAAAATTAATCAGTCCTATAAAAATAAAGATCAGAAGTCAGAAAGAATATTTTTTTTGGTTAAGAATTTTATTGTCTTTTAAAATAATTATTAGAGATTATTTAAAATTTTTCTTTTCTCCAATTAAAGCAAAATCTTTAAATGCATTTTAATTAAGTTTGGATAATAATTTGTATGATATATTAAGCTACCATACTGTAAATACTATCTAATATAATTTTGATTGAAATATAAATATTAATTACAATATAAAAATTCAATTCAATAACTTAGTTAAAATTATATTTTTGATAAATAAATGAAAAAATGTTTCAAAGAACAAATGAAAACAACATCAAATTTGAGAACTTTAGTAGTAAAATTCTTATAGTTTAATTTAATTTAATTATTTTTAAAATTAATATTATTTAAGATATAATAAATCATACAAAATTAAGGGTTAAGTATGATTTTAGTCTCTAACGTAGAGGTCGAAAATTGATTTCGTCTCCGACTTTTTTTCGCTATAAAATGGTCCCTAAGATTTAACGTAAATTTTAAAATCGTCCTTCAAACATTTATACCCTTACCCTCTATCATAATTTCGACATCTCCTCTCTTGCTCTGCTTCTTCATCTTCTTCAAATTGTGAAGAACAGACCAAAATATTTAAAGAAATTCAAGCAACATACACTTTGAACAATAATTAACAAATTCAGTAGCAACAATATTCCAAATTCAAGCCAAATCAAAAGCAGAGATTCATTAATAGAGCATGACATTCAGATATTCCACAACAAATTCATAACAAATTCCATAACAAATTCAAATATTCCACAACAAATTCAGAATCACCAAACAAAAAATTTAGATATTCCACAACAAATTTCACAAAAAATTCAGAAGTTCCACAAGAAATTCAATTCACAGAAGAAGAAGATAACAAATTCCATAACAAATTCAGAATCACCAAGCAAAAAATTCAGATATTTCACAACAAATTTCACAAAAAATTCAGAAATTCCACAAAAAATCCAGTTCACAGAAGAAGAAGAAGAAGAAGAAAGAAGAAGAAGAAGAAGAAGAAGAAGAAGGCGGGCGGTGAGGGTCGTGGAGCAACAGCAAAGACGCGGGTAGCAGTGCGAGCGGCGAGGAGGAGGTGAGGCGAGACGAGGGCGACAGAGAAGGCGAGGCGATGACATCGACGAAAGCGAGGAGGAGGAGCAGAAACGGCTCGCAACGCAAGATGAGATCCAGCGGCGAGGACTAAATGACGAGGAGCACGAGTGGCGGTGGCGGCGGCGGCATCCCTTAGCTTTCTCCCTTCCGATCTCTCTCTTCTCCCTTAGCTTTTTCCTCTCTTACTCTCTGTTTCCCCTTCCGATCACAGGCGGCAGTGCTGCAGTGCGACGGTGCAGCGGTGCGGCCTTCTCTCCCCTCTCTCCCGGATTCTCTTTCTCGCTCCCCCTCCCCCGATTCTCTTTCTCCCTCTGATGCCTTTCTTTCTTTTTTTTTTAATTTTATTTTATAATTTTTTAATGAAGAATAATTTGGTAATAAAAAAATAAAATTGATAAAAAGGACGATTTTAAAACAAACTGAAATTTTGGGAACCATTTTGTAGCGAAAAAAAGATTGGGGACGAAATCGATTTTCAACCTCTACGTAGAGGATCAAAATCATACTTAACCCTAAAATTAAAAATTATTTATTTAAGTCAATAAATATAATTATTGTTGGTTTAAAATTTGATGATTTGAATTATATCTAGTTAATTAGATTAAAGATTTTAAAATTTTAAAATTATATTTAAATAATTTAAGATTCAATATTTATTTTATTTGAATTTGCAAACTTTAATATTCAAAATTAAGTAACATTATAAGTTTATTACATTTAAATTTAGAGTTTATAATTTTAAAAGATTTTAGTAATGTGACAACATTTGATATTTGATTATTATTTTATTTTTTTAAATATTAAATATTATTAAAGTATAAAAAATAAACTTCCCAATTAAATCAATCAATATCTAATCTTCTTCGACAATACTCAGAAGTCAGAACCGTTTTCGCGATCGGAGAATCTGATTGGCACACAATCCAATCCCACGTTATTGTGTCGTGACTCGTGAGATAAATGATAAATGTCACCACCGATACCGTGTTTAACAATACTTACTCAGTTACTCCCCACACAATAATAAATTATGGTTATTGGTTATTACAAAGGTGAGACACATGGCATATTAAGGAAGTAAGGAGGAATGGAGGGAACACAAAGAAAGAAAACTTGGCACGACACGTGTATAAAAGTCTAAGTTGTTCCATTAGAAAAATACTTGGAGCCATCAATTTTTAATATTTTTTATTATTATTTAATCCGTATAAATATTAAGTTATTTTTAATAAATAAATTTTTATTAATTATATGTGTAAATTTTAAAAAAGAGTATAAATTATATTGATTCGTATATACAAAATCTTGATAAATAAAAGTATAAATGATATATTTTTTGTATATAAAATATTTATAAATATGGATATAAATTAATGATGATTAAGTACTGGCTAAAAATAATAATATTTATTAGTCGTATAGCATTACTCTTAAATATATAGGATTACATTTGGATTTGAGAACAAGATAAGACAAGATACTAAAAATAAGACACAAATAATTAATAAAAATACAAAAATTAGTGTTCTTATATTTTGTTTGGTGATAAATTAGAATAAATTATAAAAATCAAATTTATTCTTATTTTTTATTTAAAAAAATAAAAAAATATAAAATTTTAATAAAAATAAAAAAATATGTTATATCTCTTGTTAGTATTTTTGTGTCTTCTTTATCACCGACTTGGAGATCAATGAAAGTACCATTTGATTCAAATTTTTATCAAAGAATAAACAAATTAGATAGAAATCAAAGAATAGAATAGAAATTCATAGAATTAGAGCCAAGAAAAAAATTAAATTTTCAATTACATCATACATATTTCCATTATTACATTTTATTTTTATTTATAACATAATCCTCTAATTGGACTAAACCCAATACTAATCCTAACAAATACATATAGATTTTTAAAATGCTTATTTTATCTTTTATAACATAAAAAACAGTGTCATTATAATCTTCATCACTTTCAATTCTTCTAATTTTTTTCTGATAGCAATTTAAAGACCTAATTTCTTTTTTATAAATAAAAAAGATTAATTACAAAATCAGAATATTCATCTACATAATCCCATAACAAAACAAGATTTATAATATATATTTTGAAACAATTTAAAATGAAAGTAGATAAGCAAAGAAGCACAAAGAGATAAAAATAAAGCAATGATAAAATAAAAATATCCACATTAACACTAATTAAATTATAACAAATTCAGTGTAAAAAAAATAATAAGTCAAACTAAATCTAAATAACCAAATCTGTATTTAAAATATTATTATTCAAAAAACGATTGAAATAAAATATGAAACAGTTAAAGTCACGGGTACCTATAGTGTGTAATGTCCTGATTTTTTTTTAAAACCTTTTACATTTGATTTCTTTTATTACTATCCAATCCTCTAATTTTATCAAAATTTCTATACTACCCTTATTTCTATTACCAAACCTTAACCCTAATTAGCACCCAATTATCCTTATACCCCAAAAAAACCCTAACCCCCTTTCTTTTTCAGCAACACACACACACACCAAACAGCAGCAGCTAGGAACGAAAGAAAGAAAAAAGAAAGAAAGAGGGAAAGAAGGAAAGGGGGAGAGCAGAGGGGAAGGGAGACAGGTGGAGGGAAAAGAGAAGAGGGAGGCGGTGCGGTGGGTGTTACTGCCACTGTTGTTGCTGCTGTTGACATGAGAAGAGAGGGAGATCTGAGAGTGATATCCGAGACAGAGAGAAGGGAGAAGATGCAGCGGTGCTGGTGGGCCTCGTCGCCACCGTTGCCGCGCTTGCCAAGTCGCCGTCGGGTAGCCGTCGCCGCCGAACTCGCCAAACCGCCATTGCACACCAGAAGAAAGAGAGATCGAGTAGAGAGAGAGAGAGAGCAGTGACGCTGCCGTCGCTATTGGGGCTGTCGCGGTAGTTGCCGTCGTCACTGAAGGAGCTCGTCGCTGAGCTGCTGTGTCGCTGCCGGAGGAGAACTTGTTGGAAAGCTGTTGTCCTATCCGTCCATGCTCTATCTTCCATTCTTCCTCCACTGGTTCCGCCATTATCCTTACCCTTTGAAAACGTCGTAGGAAACGTTTCACACCTCTGTCAATTCTGTTTCACCACCGTTCTAGCCTGGTTAGTGGTTGTTCTGTTTTGTTTTTGTTTTCGCTACTGTTTTACCACAGTTGTTGATGTTGTGGTCGTTGCTCTGCTTTTAGCCGTTCGTCACTTCTGTTCTGTTGTGCCTCTGTTCGCTGTTTTGCTTGCCTATTGGAGCTGCAGCTGCCTTTGTCCAAATTTTGTGCTCTTTCGTACCCTTTAGTTTGGTACTCCGGATTTGGTATCTTCCGTCCCTTGAGACTAAGTTGTGAGTAGGTCTTACATTTATAATTATTTGGCTTTACATCTATAATTATTTGGATATATGCTGCTTAAATTTATGACTATACTTACAAGTTTTTAACAAAAGATTTGAATTTGATTTTAATAATGGATTTATTAGAACTAAATATTATTTTTGTGAAATTCGAATTTTTAATCTGCACATGAGACTATATACATGTTTGATGAAGTTTTGTATTATTTTAGAATATTCGATTTTATTGAATATGTGCTTTTGAAACATTAAAGTATTGTGAATATTCACTCATATACTATGAATTTGTAAAGTATATTTGACATTTCATATGATTGAAAAGGATTTTTTGATAAGTATTATTTGATTTGATTTGATACTGTATATATTTGAAAGATCAAAGATTGGTTGTATTTGAAATTATATGTTTTGAATTGGTTTGGGAGGCTCGTATTAGAAAACCATAGTTAACGGCGGTTATGACATTAACCTAGATGCATCTGGCTCAGACCTCAGCTAGCAGGGGCGTTGCTATCCTAACGTGTAGGCCACACGTTGGATCTGTTATTCCGTACGGACACACTAGAGGAAAGGGCTACCCTTAGAGGTGGAGCCGCCCAAGTGTGGACTATTTGATTTGATTTCTATATGAAAACTCCCTTATTGATTCACTTATTCATATAAATTATTATTTTCTAACTAAAATTATTTTCATAATAATGTTTAGATGGTCTCATGTGAATTATATATGTACTGTCTAGTCACTGAGTTGCAAAAGTCACCCCTTTTTTTAAAAAATATTTTTCAGGAATAAGTACTTGATTATGTGAGCCTTTCTATTCAAGAGTAATGATCTGCAATGGGCTCTATTCCTTGTTGAGTTCTTAGACGTCATCTGCTCCATATGTCACAGGCAGGATCCATCTATATTTATTTATTTTATTTTTGTTAAATTATGTAATTATTCATTTTAGAAAGTGTAAATTTATCAAAAATTATTTGTAACCTTTTTATTTATCTTATATTCGAAACTGTTAGGCTTGCTAGGGAACTCTTTTTTCTGAGCGCCTATCATGGCTCATTTTGGGCTGTGACATATAGTATCCACATTAACAGGGAGTCCTTAAGGGTGAAGGAGTGGTGACGCAGTAAGACTCGTGACTACGAAAAAAGGAGGCACGAGGAAGAGAGGGATGCAGCTAACAATGGCGGCGAGGAGAGGTTGAGGAAAGTTAGATGCAAGACATTGTTCAAACTTCTGAGGAGAGAGAGAGAGGTTGGTTGAGGCATTGACAAAAAAAAGAAGAGAATGAAAGGGCCAAATGGCTTAGAATAAATCTGAACTTTTAAAAATATATTAAGGATAAACTTGTTTAAAATTATAGTTTAATTTGTGTCTTGAGTTAAAATTCCATGTATTATTATTTGAGAGAGACATAAAATACACATATTTTATATACTTTTATGTGTAACTGTATTTTTCTTTTTTTTTTTGTGTCCCATAAAACAAAGATTAAATGTGAATCACTGTGTTCACGTCTTTAAATCAAACAGACTGTTAGACAATATCTGTTTATAAATACGAGACAAAAGATACAGAAATATAAAATTGTATTTAACAAATACGACATAAACAAAAACATCTATCTATAAATACTAACAAAAAATATAATTTATTTTTTATTTTTTTATTATTTTTATTAACTTTTTATAATTATATTTTTTAAAAATTTTTAAATAAAAATATAAAAATAAATTAAAATTTTATAATTTATTTTAATTTATTACTAAATAAAAATATAAAAATACTAAATTTTATATCTTTATCATTTGTATTTTATTTTCTATCTTATATTCTCCTATTATCATAATCAAATACAGGCTTAAGAATGTACGTTGATATGCTACTAAAGTGCAAGCGATCTTGACCAAAAGAATTAGCACTAAGGCTTGAACCACTTGCTAGAAAAAGAAAGGTCTAAAACGTTCAGAACCCCACATAGATCCACATGGACCCTTCAGTTGCAATAGTGGAAAATAATTTCTCTAGAATAATATAAGGAGAACTTAGTCAAACGAATCTGATGATTCCTCCAAAAGAGTCCAAGTTCTCAACTTGCTTAGCTTTAAATGTCGTTTTCCATGTGCATTAAAGGGAATCGATGAGAGGTTCTTGAAAACTTTGGGTTGGCTCCTCAAGCTGGGGAAGTTAGTGATCACCAATAGAGGAAAGGCAACATGCCATGGCCCCACAATTACCACTACCGACTTGCTAAGCGGCAACCACTATCTAGCTAGTACCTAGCTACTCTGCATTTTTACTTGTAGGAAACTAGGAATTATTAGTCTTGTACTAAAAAAAAATAATAGTCTAATTTTATAGACTCATTTTTTTACATATAAAAATAATAATAGTATAACACCATAAAATAAATATTTATAAAATATTTATACTACTATAATGTCAATGTAAAGGATTTGAATCCTCTAAAGTTTGAATTTCACTTTAGAAAGTAAAGTGTGATCTTCTACCTTTAAATATTTTCTCTTTCATATTTATTTTTGGTTCCATCTATGAAATCAATGGTGAGAGATCACACTTTACTCTTTAAAGTAAAATTCAAATTTTAGAGGATCCAAATCCCAATGTATAAATCATAAATTATATTTGTTTTTTTTTATCATTTTTTTATTTCTGAAAGACACAAAATATAAGTTGCGTTTTTTTAATATTTTTTTTCTTTTTTTGGATATACACAAAATACAGGTTGCGATTTAAATTTTTTTTTTCCGAAACATGAACATGCAGCTTAAGTTTTATATGTTTTAAACTTTTTATTGAAAATTACAAATAAGAAAAATATTTTAATTAAAAATGTTGTCTATAAATACCATTGCCAATTCATCCATGATTCATATTTCACTTCCATTTTTTTTATACTTGTGAATTTTTTTATATTTAGTAGTGTAAAAAAAATTGGGTTAAGTAAAGTTAAAGTTATGTAAAGTATTATAAATTTGCAAGTGTATTATAACAGTAAGATTATATCAAACACACACGAAAGAGTGACTTTTGTTTATGAATGTCCGTTTTTTTTTGCTATTCCATGCATCATGAGTTTGTAGAATTGCAAACGGTCTTTGTGAGAACATACAATGTCACATTTCAAAGAAGGTGAGTAACATTTTATACAGGAATCTTGTACAAGTATTTGGTAGGCTGATACAGTTTCAAATAATGCCCATCACTAATGACGCATGTATGTAGCAGATGTTCTATATTTATCAACAAACTCGATTTCACATACCGATGATAGAGTTGTACGTTGAGTTTGAATAACATACGGGACTGGATGTGGTTGGCGACGAGGTGAATGTTGATGAGCTCAGAGATATAAATTGGGGTGTATTTATTCGAGGGAACAATCTGTGTCCGTATATTATACGTATGACCCTCAGAAACACTAGCATCCAGACCACTAGGACCGCCACCACTGCAACCCTCAGAAGCACCGACATCTGGCATGCTAGCTTCGTCAGTGTCATAGATACCGGAAGCACTCATGCTCAGAGCACTCGGTCCACCATAATAACACTCGTGCTGTAGGTCATCCCCTCCAACTCCCTCTTCCTGTTGCGGATATTCATTCAAATCAAATAACTCGGTACACGACGGTGCGAAAGGATGAGGAGGATCAACAAGATGCGGCAATCGATCCATCGAGAAGTCGCTAGCATGACCGATTATGGAGCCACGACCAACAAACGGCTCAGAAGCAGCAGGCCTTTGCTGAGATGGCTCAAATAGATAATTTGTCTCTCTCAGTACCTGACACTAACAGAGACTTTATGGAGCACATAAACACATTTACGATTAGGTCGTCAGAAACCATCACTCCCATATATGGCCGCCATATAAGCTGGACATCAGTAAACACGACGCCGATAAGTTAAATTATTAGACATAATAAACTACTTAACATAAATTGTTAAAACCTACGTCGTTGACTCCCATGTCATCAAGTTGTTGCCTAAAGTGTGCCGTAGACCTTCACGTATATCTCGTTAGTCGGTGCCAATGAATCCACCTAAACAAGTTTATAATAATAATAATAATCACTGTCGCGCAAGTGGAACACGAACAACGACGAGCTCATTTCAAGGAATAGGTGCTAAAAACGGCATATACTCTCACGCCAAACAAAAATCAAAATGAGGAGGCCATCAATCTCTTTACAGTTGTATCGCGATGCACGACTAACGGTGGCAAAACGGGTCGAACTTGCTGGGTCAAACCGCCAAAACTGTCAAAAAAGGCGGTTCGGAACGAGATTTTGAACTTGCCAAATTTTAAAAACCCGCAAAAACTGCGAGCCAAGGCGGGAAGGGCCGGCTATCATCCTTTTTCTTAAGGGGTATTTCAGTAAATTTACATAGGGTATAAATTGAAAATTAGGGTTTTTGCTTTTCACAAACAACACATCACACACATGTTGCCTCCTGCCTAATGCCACAGCCCACACCCTAGCCCCACAGCACCCTTCGACCTTCGTACTTTCGTCCACATAACCTTCTCTGACCCAATGACCCTGACTCCCTGAGCTTTAGTAGCTCAGCTCCCTCCTCACTGACTCTTCCTTGCGGCGGCCTTTCCTCAATCCCATGGTCCTCACCCCTCGGTGTTCCCTGAGTCCCCTACGCCGACGGCCTTGCCTTAGTCTCACAGCGTCACATATCACAGTTCGCGGCGGATGGGTGGCGCGCTCCAATTCTTCTTCTGTGTGAGTTGCTCCTCTCTGGCGCCTCTGCTCTGCCTTTCACCTCCTTCTCTATCCTCCTCTTGTCGTCGGCAGCGTTATGTCTCATCGGCATTGTGTCTCGCTCAGTGCCTCTGCTCTACGGTTCTATGACCCTCAGACTCCCAGTGGCGCTCCTCTCTCCTCCTCTTTCTGCTCGACGGCTTTGTGATTACTAGTAGTAAGTGATTTATAGTTGCTGAATATGTATGTGGCAAATCTTTCATAAAGATGCTTGTTTATTTTTTCATATCCAGTTGTGATATAATATATTAAAATAAAGATCTTCATTTTATTTTGTTTTTTTTAAGTAGGGAATTGTGTTTACCTATATTTATCGTTGATTACTAAACTTTTTTATATGAAAAGGATAAACAGTAGATAAAAAGGAAAAAAAATTAACTGTGTTTACCTATATTTTTTTTGTTTTCTGGTGACTGTAAGTGAATAAGTGATGAACTGATCATGTAGTTAGTACGAATTGATTATGTTTGATTATCTTTTGAATATTTTTTTATTGATTTAGGTATCGTTATGTATTGATATTATTTAGGATGAGTTATTGATTCTGCAGTGGATAATTCCGTCTCCGTGGAAGTTGATGGTGGAAATGTAACACAAAATCCTGAAAATGTGGAAAGATCTGAAACTGTAGAAGATATTAAAAAGAAAAAGACGAAGGTAACAACATCTGATGTTTGGAGATATTTTACAAAGCTTGAACCTGGTGATGATGGTATAGAACGTGCTCAATGTGATGGATGGAAACAAAAGTTTAAGGCTGGTGGTAAACAATATGGGATATCGTCACTTAAGCATCATTTAGACAGGTGCGTGAAAATAGACTTTGAAGATATTGGTTAAACTTTGATAGAAATGCAAAATAAAATGGGGGCTCTCAAGATAGATAATAATGTATCATGTGAGATGTTTGTTATCTTTGTGATTGATTGTGATGTTCACTTTTCTATAGTTGATAATAAGAAATTTAGGAATTGGTTAAAATACATTAGTCCAACTCTTAGCCTAATTACTAGAAATTTAGTAACCATTCTTAATAGAGTTTGTTTGACTTCTGATTTGTGGACATCCATCACTACAAAGAGTTATTTATGTTTAAATGCTCACTTTGTTGATTTAAATTGGAAATTGCAAAGTAAAAATTTGAGTTTTTGTCATATACCTCCTCCTCACCCGGGATTTGAATTGTCTTCTAAGATTTTTGAGCTTTTAAATGAGTGGGAAATTGAAAAGAAGATTATGACTCTTATATTAGATAACGCATCTTGTAACGACCCACATTTTTTAAAATCTAAATATAAATAAGTTATAATGTAACACCCTTACTATCAGAATGTCACGCTTCCGAGTGCGCCACTCTGATAGCAGGGGTATTACGACGACTCTTATACATTAAATAATAAGGTATGAGCCTTTATGTGTAAATCTATCGATGGTTTTACTAAAAATTTAAAACTTTTTCAACAAGAACAAACAACATATACTCACATACTTAATATTAATAATACATTATAGTATTACATATAAAAGTAATTACAAAACCTACCCCTCTGAATAAAACTCTAAATAACAAGGTAAGGAAAAAATAAATTCAAACAACTCAACTTGTAAACATACTCTTCTATGCTCATGTAGCTCCATACTAAACCTTCGCACATGTAGCTAAAAGGGGTGAAAAATAGGGGTTAAGAACTCAGGAGTTCTTAGTAGGGTTTCTGTGTGTATAGTTATGTTTATTTTATTATCATAGCCAATATCAACGAGCAATAGAATACATTTATACTTAACAAATAAAGAACACAGAAATTAAACAATCATATAGCACACCCACAATCACAGGAAACACACTCACAAACAAATATGCACAAACAAGTATGATGCATGTCTGTCCTATGGCTAATGAGCTCATTTGTCAGTTATATAAACAAATATGACATGTCTAGTAGCTAATCCGGACACTGTCTCTCTGTTGCGCATTAATACCATTAGAGGGAATACGTGTCCTGTTAGCATGAGAGGAATTATATGTCCTGTCACTATTAGAGGGATTATGTGCCTGATGAGCGGATATTTTGTACGCTTTTTGGGGGTAATTTCTTGTAGATTTTAGTTTGTTTTAATTAGTTTTTAATAGAATTTTATTAGTTTTTAAGCAAAAATCATATTTCTGGACTTTACTATGAGTGTGTGTATTTTTCTGTGATTTCAGGTATTTTCTGGCTGAAATTGAGGGAGCTGAGCAAAAATCTGACTTAGGCTGAAAAAGGACTGCTGATGCTGTTGGATCCTGACCTCCCTGCACTCGAAATGGATTTTCTGGAGCTACAGGAGTCCAATTGGCGCGCTCTCAATGGCGTTGGAAAGTAGACATCCAGGGCTTTCCAGCAATATATAATAGTCCATACTTTGCGCAAGGATAGACGATGTAACTTGGCGTTGAACGCCAAGTTCATGCTGCTGTCTGGAGTTAAACGCCAGAAAAACGTCATGATCCGGAGTTGAACGCCCAAAACACGTCATAACCTGGAGTTTAACGCCAAGAAAGGCCTCTACTCGTGGATAGCTTTAGTCTCAGCCCCAGCACACCAAGTGGGCCCCAGAAGTGGATTTCTGCACCAATTATCTCTGTTTACTCAATTTCTGTAAACCTAGGTTACTAGTTTACTATTTAAACAACTTTTACAGACATTTCTTGTACCTCATGACATTTTCAGATCTGAATTACATACTTTGTGACGGCATGAGTCTCTAAACTCCATTGTTGGGGGTGAGGAGCTCTGCAGCGTCTCGATGATTTAATACAATTCCTTTGTTTTCCATTCAAACACGCTTGTTCTTATCTAAGATGTTTATTCGCGCTTAATTGTGAAGAAGGTGATGATCCGTGACACTCATCACCTTCCTCAATCCATGAACGTGTGCCTGACAACCACCTCCGTTCTACATCAGACTGAATGAATATCTCTTAGATTCCCCAACAGAATCTTCGTGGTATAGGCCGGATTGATGGCGGCATTCATGAGAATCCGGAAAGTCTAAACCTTGTCTGTGGTATTCCGAGTAGGATTCCGGGATTGAATGACTGTGACGTGCTTCAAACTCCTGAGGGCTGGGCGTTAGTGACAGACGCAAAAGAATCAATGGATTCTATTCCAACCTGATTGAGAACCGACAGATGATTAGCCGTGCTGTGACAGAGCATAGGAACGTTTTCACTGAGAGGATGGGAAGTAGCCACTGACAACGGTGACACCCTACATAGAGCTTGCCATGGAAGGAATCTGCGTGTGAGAAGAGGATTTCAAGGAAAAGTTGAAGTCAAAGGACAAAGCATCTCCAAAACTCCAACATATTCTCCATTACTGCACACAAGTAACGCTAATACTCTTTATTATTCCAACTTGCAATTTTAAGTAGTTTGGCTTTTTACAAGTAAAATCCAATTAATCCTATTGACCTCCTGACTAAGATTAATAAAATAAACATTGATTGCTTCAAGCCAATAATCTCCGTGGGATCGACCCTTACTCACGTAAGGTATTACTTGGACGACCCAGTGCACTTGCTGGTTAGTTGAACGAAGTTGATCTTGGACCAGGTTCTATTATCATATTCTATAAAGAGATACAATTTCGTCCACCAAGTTTTTGGCGCCGTTGCCGGGGATTATTGAGTTTGGACAATTGAAGGCTTATTTTATTTCTTAGATTAGGAATAATTTATTTTTATTTTTATTATTATAGAGTCATTAAATCTTGATAGGATAGTTTCTTTTCAAAAATTTCTTTTCAAAATTTATTATTTTTCGTTATTAGTTGCTAATTTTCGTGAGTTTAGTGTCTTGTTCTAAGTTTGGTGTCAATTGCATATCTTATATTTTTCTTTAAAATTTTCGACTTGTGATTCTTTGTTCTTCATTGATCTTCAAGTTGTTCATGTTTATTTTTCTTGTTTGATCTTTAATTTTTCTTGTTCTGTGTCTTTTCTTGTTTTTCTTGTGCTTTTTCGAAACATTAGTTTTCAAAAATTTATTTTATCCATAAAAATAATACATCTTTAAAATACGTTACATTTTTAAATCAGTTGGTTATAGCGTTGGCTTATGTTCTTGGCAATTGGGCACCAGTTCTTTTGAAAATCTTTTTTTCAAAAATAATTTTTCTTGATTGAATCTTGTGCCAAACTTTAAGTTTGGTGTTTTCTTGTTAATCTCTTTATAATTTTCGAAAATTTTCTTAGAGTTTTCTAAAAATTTTAAGTTTGGTGTTCTTTCTTTTGTTCTTGGTGTTCTTGTGAATCTTCAAGGTGTTCTTGGATTTTTCTTGTGTCTTGATCTTAAAATTTTTAAGTTTGGTGTTCCTTGGTGTTTGCCCTCCAAAAATTTTCGAAAATAAGGAGCACTAAATCTAAAAATTTTAAATCTTGTGTCTTTTGTGTGTTTTTCTCTTTCATCATAAAATTCAAAATTCAAAAAAAAAAAATTTTTATTTTCTAACCAATTTTAAAACTACTTTTTCGAAATTTTTAATATAAAATTCAAATTTCAATTCCAAATTTTTCGAAAAATTTTTCACAGAATATTTTCAAAATATTTTTTTTATATATATTTCGTTTTATTTATTCCACTTTTATAAAATAAATAAAATCAACATATAAATTATCCCTTGTGATCTAGTATGGAAGCAAGTAGGAATGAACAGTCCAAGAGGACTCTGGGTCATATGCTAACCCCACTACTGCTTCATATGGGAGTAGTATTTGTATACCTTCCATTGGAGTTAGTAGCTTTGAGCTGAATCCTCAGCTCATTATCATGGTGCAGCAAAACTGTCAGTATTCTGGTCTTCCATATGAAGAACCTACAGAGTTTCTGGCACAATTTCTGCAAATTGCTGATACAGTACATGATAAGGAAGTAGATCAGGATATCTACAGATTATTACTGTTTCCATTTGCTGTAAAAGATCAAGCTAAGAGGTGGTTAAATAACCAGCCTAAGAACAGCATAAAAACATGGAAACAGCTGTCAAAAAAATTCCTGAATCACTATTTCCCTCCCAAACGGATGACACAGCTAAGGCTAAACATCCAAGGCTTCAAACAAGGAGATAATGAATCCCTTTATGATGCTTGGGAGAGATACAGAGAGATGCTAAGAAAATGCCCCTCTGAAATGTTTTCAGAATGGGTGCAATTAGACATCTTTTACTATGGGCTTACAGAAAAAGCTCAGATTTCTCTAGACCACTCAGCTGGTGGATCTATACACATGAGAAAAACAATTGAAGAAGCTCAAGAGCTTATTGATACAGTTGCCAGAAATCAGCATCTGTACCTAAGCAGTGAATCCTCTGTGAAAGAAGAAGCTAAAACAGTAACTGCAGAACTCAGTCCAGTGGATCAGGCTAATGAATTCAATCAGCAATTAGATTTTCTAACCCAGCAGCTAGCCGAATTCAAGGAAATATTACAGGAAACAAGAATGGCCAACAGGAACATGGAAGCACAATTAAAGCAGACAGAAAAGCAACTGTCAAAACAAATAACAGAAGAATGCCAAGCAGTTCAATTAAGAAGTGGGAAAACATTAAATACCTCACTTCAAAACAGCAGAAAACCAAGAAATGAACAAGAGGATACTCAAAATCCCTCTGAGGACAATCAGAGCCCAGAAAGGAACAAAGCTGGCGCTGAACGCCCAGAACATGCTCATTCCTGGCGTTCAACGCCAGAAACAAGCATGGATCCGGCGTTGAACGCCCAAAGGGAGCATGGTTCTGGCGTTCAAACGCCAGTAACAAACAAGGAAATGGCGTCTAACGCCACTCCAGCTCCCACCTCTGGCATTCAAATGCCAGTGGGGGATCAGTCACCTACGAGTGCTGATGATAACCCTTCTAAAAAGGCTTCCCAACCAACTTCTGTAGGTAATAAACCCGTAGCAACTAAGGTTGAGGAATACAAAGCCAAAATGCCTTATCCTCAAAAACTCCGCCAAGCGGAACAGGATAAACAATTTGCCCGCTTTGCAGACTATCTCAGGACTCTTGAAATAAAGATTCCGTTTGCAGAAGCACTTGAGCAAATACCCTCTTATGCTAAGTTCATGAAAGAAATCTTAAGTCATAAGAAGGATTGGAGGGAAACTGAAAAAGTCTACCTCACTGAAGAATGCAGTGCAGTCATTCTGAAAAGCTTACCTGAGAAGCTTAAAGATCCTGGGAGCTTTATGATACCATGCACATTAGAGGGTAATTGTACCAAGCAAGCTTTATGTGATATTGGGGCAAGTATCAACTTAATACCTGCATCTACTATCAGAAAGCTTGGTTTAACTGAAGAAATTAAACCAACCAGGATATGTCTTCAACTTGCTGATGGCTCCATTAAATACCCATCAGGCGTGATTGAAGACATGATTGTCAAGGTTGGGCCATTTGCCTTTCCTACTGACTTTGTGGTGCTGGAAATGGAGGAGCACAAGAGTGCAACTCTCATTCTAGGAAGACCTTTCCTAGCAACTGGCCGAACCCTCATTGATGTCCAAAAAGGGGAAGTAACCTTGAGAGTCAATGAGGAGGAGTTCAAGTTAAATGTTGTCAAAGCAATGCAACATCCAGACACCCCAAATGACTGCATGAGTGTTGATATTATTGATTCTCTGGTAAGAGAGGTCAATATGGCTGAGAGTTTGGAATCAGAGCTAGAGGACATCTTTAAAGATGTTCAGCCTGATTTGGAGGAGTTAGAGAAGATAATAGAACCTCTGAAAATCCCTCAAGAAGAGGAGAAACCTCCAAAACCCGAACTCAAACCATTACCACCATCCCTGAAATATGCATTTCTGGGAGAAGGTGATACCTTTCCTGTAATTATAAGCTCTACCTTAGAGCCACAGGAAGAGGAAGCACTAATTCAAGTGCTAAGGACGCACAAGACAGCTCTTGGGTGGTCCATTAGTGATCTTAAGGGCATTAGCCCAGCCAGATGCATGCACAAAATCTTGCTGGAGAATGACGCCAAGCCAGTGGTTCAACCACAAAGGCAGCTGAATCCAGCTATGAAAGAAGTGGTGCAGAAAGAGGTCACTAAATTACTAGAGGCTGGGATTATTTATCCTATTTCTGACAGCCCCTGGGTGAGCCCTATCCAAGTTGTCCCAAAGAAAGGAGGCATGACAGTGGTTCATAATGAAAAAAATGAACTGGTTCCTACAAGAACAGTTACAGGGTGGCGTATGTGCATTGATTATAGAAGGCTCAATACAGCCACCAGAAAGGATCATTTTCCTTTACCATTCATAGACCAGATGCTAGAAAGACTAGCAGGTCATGAATACTACTGCTTCCTGGATGGATATTCAGGTTATAATCAAATTGCAGTAGATCCCCAGGATCAGGAGAAAACGGCATTCACATGCCCATCTGGAGTATTTGCATACAGAAGGATGCCATTTGGCCTGTGCAATGCACCTGCAACCTTTCAAAGGTGCATGCTCTCAATTTTCTCTGATATGGTGGAAAAATTCCTGGAAGTCTTCATGGATGACTTTTCAGTATTTGGAGACTCATTCAGCTCCTGCCTTAACCATTTAGCACTTGTTCTGAAAAGATGCCA
Organism: Arachis stenosperma; assembly: GCF_014773155.1. Taxonomy (NCBI): domain Eukaryota; kingdom Viridiplantae; phylum Streptophyta; class Magnoliopsida; order Fabales; family Fabaceae; genus Arachis; species Arachis stenosperma. The sequence continues at coordinate 8,165,444 of NC_080384.1, forward strand.
AGAGACTAACCTGGTTTTAAACTGGGAAAAATGTCACTTTATGGTGACTGAAGGAATTGTCCTTGGGCACAAAATTTCGAACAAGGGAATAGAGGTGGACCAAGCTAAGGTAGAAGTAATTGAAAAATTACCACCACCTGCCAATGTTAAGGCAATCAGAAGCTTTCTGGGGCATGCAGGATTCTATAGGAGGTTTATAAAGGATTTTTCAAAAATCGCCAAACCTCTGAGCAACCTGCTAGCTGCTGACACGCCATTTATCTTTGATAAAGAATGTCTGCAGGCATTTGAGACTCTGAAAGCTAAATTGGTTACAGCACCAATAATCTCTGCACCAGACTGGACATTACCATTTGAACTGATGTGTGATGCCAGTGACCATGCCATTGGTGCAGTATTGGGACAAAGGCATGACAAGCTTCTGCATGTCATTTACTATGCCAGCCATGTTCTAAATGATGCACAGAAGAATTACACAACCACAGAAAAAGAGCTACTTGCAGTGGTTTACGCCATTGACAAGTTCAGATCCTATTTAGTAGGATCAAAGGTGATTGTGTACACTGATCATGCTGCTCTTAAATATCTACTCACAAAGCAGGATTCAAAACCCAGACTTATAAGATGGGTGTTGCTTCTGCAAGAGTTTGATATAGAAATAAGAGACAGAAAAGGGACAGAAAATCAAGTAGCAGATCACCTGTCCCGAATAGAACCAGTAGAAGGGGCGTCCCTCCCTCTCACTGAAATCTCTGAAACCTTTTCAGATGAGTAACTGTTTGCCATCCAGGAAGTGCCATGGTTTGCAGACATTGCAAACTACAAGGCAGTGAGATTCATACCCAAAGAGTACAGTAGGGTGCAATCAAAGAAATTAATCACAGATGCAAAGTACTATCTTTGGGATGAACCATATCTCTTCAAGAGATGTGCAGACGGAGTAATCCGTAGATGTGTGCCTAAAGAGGAAGCACAGAAGATCCTTTGGCATTGCCATGGATCACAGTATGGAGGACATTTTGGAAGTGAGCGAACAGCCACAAGAGTCCTCCAAAGTGGCTTCTACTGGCCTACTCTCTATAAAGATTTCCGAGCATTTGTGCTTAATTGTGACAGTTGCCAAAGATCAGGCAACCTACCTCACAGTTATGCCATGCCTCAACAAGGAATCTTGGAGATTGAGTTGTTTGATGTATGGGGCATTGACTTCATGGGACCTTTCCCACCATCATACTCAAACACTTATATTCTGGTGGCAGTGGATTATGTATCCAAATGGGTGGAGGCTATTGCAACACCCACTAATGACACTAAAATAGTGTTAAAATTCCTCCAGAAACACATCTTCAGCAGATTTGGTATCCCTAGAGTGTTAATTAGTGATGGGGGCACTCATTTCTGCAATAAACAGCTTTATGCTGCTCTGGTACGTTATGGAGTCAACCACAGGGTGGCTACTCCATATCATCCACAAACTAATGGGCAAGCTGAAGTCTCAAATAGAGAACTCAAAAGAATCCTGGAACGGACTGTAATTAACCGTAGAAAGGATTGGGCAAGAAGCTTGGATGATGCTCTGTGGGCATACAGAACAGCATTCAAGACCCCTATAGGGACCTCTCCATACCAGCTTGTGTATGGAAAGGCATGTCACTTGCCAGTGGAACTGGAACATAAGGCCTACTGGGCAACCAGATTCCTAAACCTTGATGCCAAATTAGCTGGAGAAAAACGATTGCTTCAGTTAAATGAGCTAGAGGAATTTAGACTCAATGCTTTCGAGAATGCAAAGATTTATAAAGAGAAAGCGAAAAGATGGCATGATAAGAAATTGTCATCCAGAGTCTTCGAGCCGGGGCAAAAAGTTCTGCTATTTAATTCTAGGCTCAAATTATTCCCCGGGAAATTAAAATCCCGGTGGAGAGGTCCATATGTCATTACAAACGTATCACCATATGGATACATAGAGCTTCAGGATAATGACTCTAACAAAAAGTTCATTGTTAATGGACAAAGAGTCAAACATTATCTTGAAGGCAATTTTGAGCAAGAATGCTCAAAACTGAGACTTGATTAAAACTCAGTAATAGTCCAGCTAATGACATTAAAGAAGCGCTTGCTGGGAGGCAACCCAGCCAATCACAAAATTTAATTTTATTCGTATTAAATTTTTTACAGGTATATGTCAAGGTATCTTCAAGGTGAAATAGTAAATGGTTGAAGTCACAGAGTTACAGGGAAGTTTGGAAGCTCACTGGCGTGAAAAAGCCAGTAAGAAATACTTTGGGCGTTAAACGCCCAAAAGAAGCTCCCACTGGGCGTTTAACGCCAGTAAGGGTAGCCATCTGGGCGTTAAACGCCAGAAAGGAGCATCTTCTGGGCGTTAAACGCCAGAAAGATGCACCTTCTGGGCGTTTAACGCCAGTCTGCTAGCATCCTGGGCGTTCAGAAAAACGCCCAGTGACGAAGGACTCTCTGGCGTTCAACGCCAGAAAGAAGCACCAAATGGGCGTTGAACGCCCAGGAGAAGCAACATGTGGGCGTTGAACGCCCAAAACATGCACCATGTGGGCGTTCAACGCCAGGATGATGGGAAGAGGTAAAATTACTTTTTCTTTACAATTTTTCTAAATTTTTATGTTTCAATTCATGATTTCTTGCATAAACATATTTCAAAATGTCATTATTCAAAATCAAATTAGTTTTCTAAGAACCCTAATTTCTAAAATTCCTTTTTCAAAAATATCAAATGTATCTTAATTCATAAACACAAATCTCTTTTTAATCCAATTCTTTTTCAAATATTTTTAATTTCTTCTCATATCTTTTTTTCAACTCATCTTATCTTTATTTGAAAATGCCTTTCCTTCTACTCCTCTCCTTTCCTTTCTTTTGCTTGAGGACAAGCAAACCTCTAAGTTTGGTGTGATTTGCCATGATCACTGAGCTAAAACTCATTAAGATCATGGCACCTAAGAGAACAGGAAGAGCAAGGATGTGAACTTAAGGGAGCTGAAGCGTCAGAAATTAATTCTTGAAGGCACCCCACAGACTAGAGGAACATCCACTTCCCAAAATACAGGTTGTTAAGTTCTAATTCCAGCTTTAACTCTGTGATAGTATTATTATAGGATTTTACCTTAGAAGTTATATAGTAGTAGTAGTAATTAGTATGTCTATTTTGATTTTATTTCCAATTAAGCTATAATTTATTTTTCTCATCATCATCAGGCATGAATAAAGTAGTAGATTTTTTTAGAATAAAGAAGTGATTTATATTTTCGAGTTCTTAATAATAAAAATCATAATTAAATATGTGGTGGCAATACTTTTTGTTCTCTGAATGAATGCTTGAACAGTGCATAAATTGTACTTTGAATTTGATGAATATTGGCTCCTGAAAGGATGAGGAACACGAAAAATATTATTGATGATCTGAAAAATCATGAAATTGATTCTTGAAGCAAGAAAAAGCAGTCAAAAAAAAAAAAAAAAACAAGCCATGAGCCCTAGGTAAGAGTAAAAAGGATCCAAGGCTTTGAGCATCACTGGATAGGAGGGCTCAAGGAAATAAAATCCAGGCCTAAGCGGCTAAATCAAGCTGTCCCTAACCATGTGCTTGTGTCATGAAGGTCCAAGTGAAAAGCTTGAGACTGAGTGGTTAAAGTCATGATCCAAAGCAAAAGAGTGTGCTTAAGAGCTCTGGACACCACTGACTGGGGACTCTAGCAAAGCTGAGTCACAATCTGAAAAGGTTCACCCAGTTATGTGTCTGTGGCATTTATGTATCCGGTGGTAATACTGGAAGACAAAGTGCTTAGGGCCACGGCCAAGACTCATAAAATAACTGTGTTCAAGAATCAACATACTACACTAGGAGAGTCAATAATACTATCTGAATTCTGAGTTCCTAAGGATGCCAATCATTCTGAAATTCAAAAGATACAGGGAGATGCCAAAACTGTTCAGAAACAAAAAGCTACAAGCCCCGCTCATCTAATAAGAATCTGAGCTTCATTTAAAACTCTAAAATATTATTACTTCTTAATTTCTGTTAGAATCTATTTTGTTCATCTAGTTGCTTGAGGACAAGCAACAGTTTAAATTTGGTGTTGTGATGAGCGGATATTTTGTACGCTTTTTGGGGGTAATTTCTTGTAGATTTTAGTTTGTTTTAATTAGTTTTTAATAGAATTTTATTAGTTTTTAAGCAAAAATCATATTTCTAGACTTTACTATGAGTGTGTGTATTTTTCTGTGATTTCAGGTATTTTCTGGCTGAAATTGAGGGAGCTGAGCAAAAATCTGACTTAGGCTGAAAAAGGACTGCTGATGCTGTTGGATCCTGACCTCCCTGCACTCGAAATGGATTTTCTGGAGCTACAGGAGTCCAATTGGCGCGCTCTCAATGGCGTTGGAAAGTAGACATCCAGGGCTTTCCAGCAATATATAATAGTCCATACTTTGCGCAAGGATAGACGATGTAACTTGGCGTTGAACGCCAAGTTCATGCTGCTGTCTGGAGTTAAACGCCAGAAAAACGTCATGATCCGGAGTTGAACGCCCAAAACACGTCATAACCTGGAGTTTAACGCCAAGAAAGGCCTCTACTCGTGGATAGCTTTAGTCTCAGCCCCAGCACACACCAAGTGGGCCCCAGAAGTGGATTTCTGCACCAATTATCTCTGTTTACTCAATTTCTGTAAACCTAGGTTACTAGTTTACTATTTAAACAACTTTTACAGACATTTCTTGTACCTCATGACATTTTCAGATCTGAATTACATACTTTGTGACGGCATGAGTCTCTAAACTCCATTGTTGGGGGTGAGGAGCTCTGCAGCGTCTCGATGATTTAATACAATTCCTTTGTTTTCCATTCAAACACGCTTGTTCTTATCTAAGATGTTTATTCGCGCTTAATTGTGAAGAAGGTGATGATCCGTGACACTCATCACCTTCCTCAATCCATGAACGTGTGCCTGACAACCACCTCCGTTCTACATCAGACTGAATGAATATCTCTTAGATTCCCCAACAGAATCTTCGTGGTATAGGCCGGATTGATGGCGGCATTCATGAGAATCCGAAAAGTCTAAACCTTGTCTGTGGTATTCCGAGTAAGATTCCGGGATTGAATGACTGTGACGTGCTTCAAACTCCTGAGGGCTGGGCGTTAGTGACAGACGCAAAAGAATCAATGGATTCTATTCCAACCTGATTGAGAACCGACAGATGATTAGCCGTGCTGTGACAGAGCATAGGAACGTTTTCACTGAGAGGATGGGAAGTAGCCACTGACAACGGTGACACCCTACATAGAGCTTGCCATGGAAGGAATCTGCGTGTGAGAAGAGGATTTCAAGGAAAAGTTGAAGTCAAAGGACAAAGCATCTCCAAAACTCCAACATATTCTCCATTACTGCACACAAGTAACGCTAATACTCTTTATTATTCCAACTTGCAATTTTAAGTAGTTTGGCTTTTTACAAGTAAAATCCAATTAATCCTATTGACCTCCCGACTAAGATTAATAAAATAAACATTGATTGCTTCAAGCCAATAATCTCCGTGGGATCGACCCTTACTCACGTAAGGTATTACTTGGACGACCCAGTGCACTTGCTGGTTAGTTGAACGAAGTTGATCTTGGACCAGGTTCTATTATCATATTCTATAAAGAGATACAATTTCGTCCACCAGTGCCCTGTCACCATTAGGGGGAATAGGTGTCCTGTCACCCTTACAATCAGAGAGAAAACACAGACATACTTGTCATCAATCAACCTCAGTTTTCATCATTCTTCTTCCTCATCTCTTTTTCGGAGCAAGTGGACAACGCCACTGCCTCTTACCTAGAGTCGCAACTCTTAATTAAATTCAATTTTATTTTTAAATCTATTTCTCAATATCATTCTCATATTCCTCGAGCTAACTTCATAATCGTTTTTAAATTTAAACTCTTTTCAAAAGACAAAGAAAAAACTATTTATTAGTTAAATTCCTTGGCAAAGTCTCTAGACTTCAGAGAAGCCACAACCAATTTCGTTTCAAAACCAAATCATTCAAACTAAAACATAATTCATTCTTTTCTTAAATAAATAAAAACCAAATAAAATAATTCTTCAATCCAAATTACCAAAATAAAACTTCTCAAACATCTTCAAAAATTTTGGCAACACCTCTCCTAAAACTCGGACTTTTCCACTCTTCTCGGGTCCCATCGAAACCGTTTCTCAAACCCTTTTTTTTGATAAATCAAATTTAAACATAATACTTTTCTCGATAAAACTCAAAACATAATCATTTTTGTAATAATTCAAAATCAGGTAATATAATTCTTAAAGCTTTTCAAAATTCATTTTGACCCCTAAATTTTTTAGAAATTACACTTTAATTACTAAACTTCTAAAAATTCTATTTTTACTCACAAATTTCTTTTATTTCACATGAAGCCCCAAAACTCTTTCTTAATTATATTTTAGCTACAAAATAGTCAAAACATCAGGTTTTGTATTTTTCAAAGAACCAAATCAAAATTATTAAAAGTTCATCAAAATTACTTGATTTAACTAGTTTTTCAACGGTTTCGGTAACTGATTTTTCACAGCTTTTAATTTAATCTCGCGGTCATCAAAATTCATAAAATTTATCACGAAATACCACATTACAACAGTCCCAAAATAATCAAAACACCCCAGCTGGCTGTTCATACATAGCTAAACCAAAATCTCAAGCAAACAACAATAATTCAACATAAATTTAATCAAACTCAAATAATAATCAATCAAGCCAACATTAACTTATCAAATTTATATTTAATTATTATAAAATTACCAAACCCTATCTCTGTGCAAAAATTACAACAACAGAAGTTTCAAAAAAATTTTCTGAATAAGAAATTGAATAAAAAAACGTCAAAATCAGCTACTCCACCTCCGGGACTCCCTCGGCCGAACCTTGCATCGAAGGACAACAGCTCCACCATCAATTTTTTCTGAAAAAAAGTAACATCAATATGAAGAGGAGGAAAATACAAACACTTTAATCGGATTAGATTTTTTGTTGGAGTTACAGATCTCAAGAAATCAAGTTCGGAAGATTGAAGATTCCATAATTTTCTTTCTTTTTCTCTCACGGTTCATTCTCTCCTTTCTTATGCTTAGTTCGGTGAATGAGAGAAAGAAAATTAAGTGATGATGATGTGGTGGCAAGGGAGGGGGCGTGTGTCACGTCTTCAAGCTGCTGAGTCAGCGATTCAAGTTATAAATATTTTAAACGGATAATTATGAAACCTGGATATATTAAAATACAAGTAATAATATATATGAATTACTAATATAAATGACCTTAGTAACATAATGATAAAAGATATACGATAAAACATTAGCAAAATTAAGTTCACCGAAGAGTACCAATATTTATTCGTATCGGTAGATATCGAACTCGATAATAATATTATTAACTAAACTCTATTTTTAAATTAAAAATATCAATTACTCAAATTAAAATATACATATAATTTTTATTACTTATAAATTACTAGAATTATAGTTTTAATTATGTAAAATATTTCATCATAACAATATATATATATATATATATATATATATATATATATATATATATAATTTGATTGAATTCAAATAGTTATAAAATTAATTTAATTAATTATAATAAAATAATTTTTAAAAATAAGGAAATCTAATTTATAAAATAAATTATAACATATTTATATTTAGATTTTCAAAAATGTGGGTCGTTACATTATATCCACCTCACAAAAGTTTTCGCCCTCGAAAATTGATACAATAAAATAAGTTCGAACTCTACAAAAAAAAAGAACCAAATTCATGAGAAAAATACAAGCAATGTCAAGAACGAACACTTGAAAAGATTCAAGTGAACAGATACGTTCACAATCAGGCAAAGATATACATAAATGATAAGATGTGGTTGAAAGAAGTAATCAAATCACATTTTAAGGAGGGAATCTAAAACAAAGAATTCCAATGAAAATAATGAAATAAGAGATGACACCAAGTCACATAGTACGAATAAAGAGTATACCTCGAAACGAATCCTTAAAACGTAACTTCTAACATTCTCAAACCCCGTAATTCGCATAACCTATTATTTCTATCTCATCTTTGATAGTCCATTAGTGTTTCCGTATACACAAATCATCAGTATTAAGTTGTCCAAACCTAATACCACGAGGAATGCAATGATCAACTAACAGGATTAATCAATAGACAATCATGCACGTGAAACTCAAACTCTTGTCATTAGGACAAGTCCTACTGCATGATAGACACTCAGAGTATACAGTGAAGCATAGTCAGTTCATTTCCAAGACTCTAACAGGAACGAACTGTTCTGATACCATAATGTAACACCCTTACTATCAGAATGTCACACTTTCGAGTGCGCCACTTTGATATCCGGGGTATTACTATGACTCTCATATATTAAATAATAAGGTATGAGCCTTTATGCATAAATCTATCGATGGTTTTACTAAAAACTTAAAAACTTTTTCAACAAGAACAAGCAACATAAACTCACATACTTAATATTAATAATACATTATAGTATTACATACAAAAGCAATTACAAAACCTAACCCTCTAAATAAAACTCTAATTAATAAAGTGAGGGAAAAATAAATTCTAACAACTCAACTTGTAAACATACTCTTCTATACTCATGTAGCTCCGTACTAAACCTTCCCACCTATAACTAAAATAGGTGGAAAATAGAGGGTAAGAACTAGAGAATTCTTAGTAGGTTTGGAGTGTATAGTTATGTTCATTTTATTATCATAGCCAGTAGCAACGAGCAATAGAATATATTTAGACTTAACAAATAAAGAACACAGGAATTAAACAATCATATAGCACAGTCACAATCACAAGAAACACACTCATAAACAAATATACGCGCAAACAAGTTTGATGCATGTCTGTCCTATGGCTAATGAGCTCATTTGTCAGTTATATAGCCAAACCCGACATGTCTGGTAGGTAATCAAAACACTGTCTCTCTGTTGCGTATTAATACCATTAGAGGGAATACGTACCCTGTCATTATTAGAGGGATTATGTGTCCTGTCACTATTGGAGGGATTATGTGCTCTGCCACCATTAGAGGGAATAAGTGCCCTGTTACCCTTACAATCAGAGAAAAAACACAGACATACTTGTCATCAATCAACCTCAGTTTTCATAATTCTTCTTCCTCATCTTTTTCTCGAAGTAAGTGAGCTCTACCATCAATTTCTCCAGAACAAAAATAATGTCAACATGAAGAAAAGGAAGATACGAACACTTAATCATATTAGATTTTTTATTAGAGTTACGAATCTCAAGAATTCAAGCTCAGAAGATCGAAGATTTTATAATTTGTTTCTTTTTCTTTCACAGTTCATTCTCTCTTTTCTTATGCTTAGTTCGGTGAATGAGAGAAATAAAATTAAGTGATGATGATGTGGTGGCAAGGGAGGAGGTGTGTGTCACGTCCTCAGGCTGCTAAGTCAACAATTCAAGTTATAAATATCTTAAACGGATAATTATAAAAGCTGGATATATTAAAACACAAGTAACATATATATGACACTACAACAAGCATGGAAGATAGCGGCGACTAATTAGCAGCTGTTTATCAAACCACAGCGAATTAACAAGATAGCAGCCATTATGATATCGGTTTGGGCTCTGCTACAAAAAGAACCAAGATAGCAGCGATTTGCTTCCCAACAGCAGCAAATCAAAACAAGAAGAGAGCCCTGTAAATGCTCCGTTACTCACTCCACCATAAGTCCAGAGTTCTGAAGTCTGAATCTTCCCCCTTTTCCAACCCTAGCGACCACCCATGCAGCACCACCATCGATCATCACCCCCCAGAGTCTCCATCAGAATCACAGAACCACCACCGTCATCATCATCTTCTTCCCCCTTTTTCCAACCCTAGCGACCACCCACGCAGCGCCACGATCGATCATCACCCCTCAGAGTCTCCATCAGAACCACAAAACCACCACCACCATCTTCTTCTTCTTCTTCTTCTTTCTATCTTTCTCTTCCCCTGTCCCATGCCTTCTCTATCTCACTGCCGGCTACCATCCAGCGCTGCTGTGACCATCTTCTTCCCCTCCTTACAACCTCGCACTATGGGCCTGTGGCTCTCTAGCTTGCCCATGCCTCCCTCATTTTCTGTCACAGAATCAGAACAAGCCATTCTAGTGTTAATTCGACTCAGGTTCTCAGATCACCTTTTCTTCTCGGTTTTAGTTAATGTAGGATTAGTTAATTGTTCATTTTAGTGTTAATTTGATTTGGTTATAATTATTTGCTGCTGTTAGTTGAGTTTAAGTTAGAATTAGGATTTTCTTATTAGAATTAGTGTTAGTTTATACATAGTTAAACATGCTGTTAAGAGCTTCTGGAGTTTGAATTTCAATTTGTTTGGATTTATTCATTGATGCTTTGCTGAGTCACTATTCACTGTAAAATGCTGCTGATTTTTCATGTTATTGGTGCTGAATTTTCATTTAGTGTTACAAAGAATGTTTGTTAGTGCTATTTTGTATTGTTTATGCTTTTGTATGCAAAGTGTTCGACAATATGCCAAGTATTTTGAATATGTTTTAAAGTTTTGTGCATATATAATTTATAATAAGGACACTATGGATGAAAATGTTTTATCCCTTTAGTGCACCCAACCTAATGAGATATGGCTTGGTTGTTGTTGTATTATTTTGGCAAGAAAAAATTTTGTTTCTTGCTATTTCATGCCACAGTTAGTCAATATCATGCCTCATATTTAACTAAGCACATGCAAATTGCTTGTTGCATGATTAATTTTTATTTATTTAGATCTAAATCACCATTCTCTTTTTCATGCACTTAATTAATGATCCACTGACAAATTATATCATATATGATTATATTTCTGTGGATTGTGCTTTACATTTCCATTACTTATTATGTTTATTTCATTATAGCCTTATATATTACTCTTTTTGTTTTAAATTGACTGTTCCTTTTAATTTTATTTTTGTTTAAAAATTAATTAAATGATATCTTATATGTTTCTTAAATATCAGTGTAGTAAACGGAATAAAAGTCAAAGATGAGAATTAGAAATCTTCTAAAACAAGGATATAGATATGCAATTATAGACAAAGATGATGTATTATTATGGAAGTTATATAGTTAGCTACAGAGTGCAGAATTTTCGTAACAAAGTATAGTACTATTATAAAATGGTAAAATGTTGGGTTCATTTGACCGGAGCAAAGCAAAAATGAAAAGAGGGTTTGTAAGAATTGAATACAGCAATTAATTAAGCAAAGGGAAAGTGAGAGATGGGCAATGGTTATGGATGAGAACAATAGGCTGAGATTCCCAAGGAAATAAGGATGCTTGGGATCATATACTCTGATTTGGTGTGTCCCCAGTCAGAACTCAAAACCACTACTATTCACCAACAATCCAAAGTTATGAAGACAGATCATTGTCTCTTTCACAGGAAATTTCCCTCCTAATACTAGTAAGCCCCTCCCCAAAATTATTATTATTTTCCCCATTCCACCTTTCAACCAAAGGAATCACTTTCACTCATTCGTTCCTATTCCTTTCTCAAACATATACATTCAAAAATTAAAATACACACACTACTCCTTCCACTGTGACTTACATCACTCACTCACTCCAAACCAAATCCCTCAGTCTTCCCTTCAATTCCCTTCCATAATACATGGCTCCACATGGATTCAAACTTGCAATTTTCTTCACCGTGGCTTTCATTTTTTCCTTCACTCTTCTACTTTCCATATCAGGTAAAAGACCTCCCTCAAAGCCACCTACCCATATATGGAATGTAACTAGCTAGCCTTTGATTTGATGATTATGTATATTACTGCATGCGTCTGTACATTGATTCAGGTGTGTGACGCACAGATGCAAGAGGTAGATCATTGCTGGGCGGTGAGGAAAGCAATAATAAGGCGGTGATAGGGTCAATGCCTCCGGCATGTGTAGACAAGTGCATGAAGTGCAGGCCATGCATGGATACGGTGATCGTTCCCAACCGCAAAAGGAGTAAGGGTCTCTTCAAACACGATGATAAGGATGACAGCTATTACCTCCTTTCATGGCGATGCACATGCGGCAATAAGCTCTTTCACCCTTAATAATCCTCATATCTTGCACTTTCATTCTATATAATATAGATATGACTAATGCTTGCTTACACACACTTCATGTCTTGTGTATGTGTATATGAATATGTATATACACACACTTCTCATCTCTCACTCTTTATTCGTTAGCTTTCTCATGTCTTGTGTATGTGTATATGAATATGATGACCATATAATAAATTAATATGATGATGATTTTGATTAGTCAACTAATTACACCAGTTTGTTACTCATGGCCAAGGTCGTCAGTGCAATTTATGGCTTAAAGATCCATCTGTTGGCAATATTTTATGCAAGTTAAAGTGAAAAAGTTAAAATGGTTGGCAAGATGGCATAAATTATTTCATCCAATTTTGGCAAACAAAAATTTTTCCTTTAACATGTGTTCTTATTAATCTTATTGCCAACTCATGGCATAAATTTTAGTAACTTTTTTCCCCTAAGAATTACTCTACAGTTTGTTTGGATAGGAGTGCACCAGCTTACCATCTTGATAGGAGATTCAGAGAAGGGATAAACAGTTGGTTAGTTCAGTTTGAGGTGTGTCCTGTTCCTTTCTGCAAATTGGCATCAATAATAAGTCTTCATCAATTACCAACTTAAGAAAACATTGCTTTCATTATTTTGTTTTTGCTCAGCTGACTAGGTATCTTTCTTTAGAATTAGTTGTGTTCTTTTTGTTTTCAAATTGTGTTATCATTTTCTCAATTTATCAATTCAGGTTGAGATTCTAGCAAAAAAGTATGAAGATAATATAAGCATGTTGGAGATGTATCATCCAAGTTAACTACTGAGGAAGCCACATTTTGTGATATGTAGGTGCAATGAGATACAAATTTTTCTCCAATTGATAGCATGTGTTAAAAGCTTGTTATTGCTAGCCTATTTTCTTAAAAACTGTCAAACTATTTCTTTATTTGATTTGCAGGAGAAAAAATTTGAATTGTATCAAGCAATTGCCAAGATAAAATTGTTGATGGTTCATTACAGGTAGATTTTCATATTTACCAAGCATGTATGCCAATCTTGAGAAATTATTTTTGTATCTCATTTAAGTCTTAAAAAATTCAGGCCCATGTTGATTGTATCCAATCTGAGCTTGATAAACTGGTAAAATCTCTAAATGATCGTATCCAATGAATGCCCTGCTTGCCAATCCCATTGTGCCAGTCGTCGTTCTTTGAGAGATGATCTGAAATATGATGTCTTTTATTGCTGCTTTATATCCAGATATTGAGAAGTATGAGGTGGAAAGTGAAGAATTCATCAGTGCTTTCTTTAGATTTTGTAATGCGTTGATTTTTGAATATTAAGTTTATAAAGATGTTTTGTTGATGTGTTAAGTTAGCTTTTTGTCTTTCTTTTGCTGATTGTTGCTATGTAGATAAAATTCACAATATTTCTACTGAATGTAGGTATTTCACCTATACAAAGAGGTTATTCCAAAGTGTTTTGACTTTTAAAATTTTTTTATAATCTTATATAGTAAATTGTGGCAGTTTCAAACTGCCACAATTTTTTTAAACCAGTCTGCAAGATAGCGGCGGTTAAAAACCGCCACAATTGTTTTTAGAAAACCTATTTACCAAATAACAGTGGTTCTACAACTGCCGCAAAATCAATTGTCTAATTTGCTGCGATTGTGCCAGCGGTTTCAAAACCGCTGTAAAATCAAATCTCCACCCCCTAAGAGGCAATGCTTGTGGAACCGTTGGAAATTTGTTTTGCGACGGTTAACCGCTACAAATCCCTAAAAAAAACCGCCACTATTTAGCATATCTCTTGTAGTGATGAGTTACTAATATAAATGACATTAGTAACATAATGATAAAAGATATACGATAAAATATTAGCAAAGCTAAGTTCACCGAAGAGTACCGATATTTACTCGTATCGACGAATATTGAACTAGATAATAATATTATTGACTAAACTCTATTTTTAAAAATATCAATTACTCAAATTAAAATATACATATCATTTTCATTACTTATAAATTACTAGAATTATAGTTGTAATTATGTAAAATATTTCGTCATAACAAAAATATATATAAAAATATAAAGTTGATTGAATTCAAATAGTTATAAAATTAGTTTAATTAATTATAAAAAATAATTTCTAAAAATAAGGTAGTCTAATTTATAAAATAAATTATAACTTATTTATATTTAGATCTTTAAAAATGTGAGTCGTTATACATCTGCTAATGTTACGTGCCAAGATCATTTGAAAAGTACATTAAATATGCATGATTGGTTGTTGTACGATGGGGAGTTCTTTATATTCATTGTTCTGCTCATATCTTGAATCTTATTGTGCAAGATGGATTAAAAATTGCTCATGATGCATTGGATAAGATTAGAAAAAGTGTGAAATATGTAAGGGGATTGGAAAGTAGAATGATAAGGTTTAAAGAATATGTTTCAGCGATTCAGGATTTGAATTTTACAAGTGAGTTGCATCTAGATATTACTACTTAATAGAATTCTATGTACATTTCTCAAAAGTGCTATCAAATATCAGAATGCCTTTGAGTATTTGAAGGCAACCGATCATGCTTATAAGCATTGTCCTTTAGTTGATGAATGGAGAAAAGCTGAAAGGATATGTGAATTTTTATACCCCTTTTATGAAACTACTATTTTGATTTCTGGCACATCTTATCCTACTTCAAATTTGTATTTCTACAAGTCTATCATATTCAATGTGTTTTGTTGGGAAGTTTGAGAATTAAAGATGAGCTTCTAAGGAGCATAGGAGAAAAAATGATGAACAAATTAAGAAGTATTGAAAAAAGTATAATGTCATTTTTTGCATTTGGTACTATTCTTGATCTTAGACTTAAGATTTCTACTTTAGAGCTTATGTGTGAAGAGATTGATGCTGAGACAGCAAAAGGAAAGGTGAAACGTGTGAAAAAGAAATTATACAAGCTTTTCGAAAAATATGACAAATTTTTTTTCAACTGTTGAAGCACAAGGACCTAGTATTCAATTTTCATCCATGGCGTATACCCCTGAAAGTGCAACCAAGAAGCGGCTTGCGATTGTTAGTGTAAGTAATATTCAACATATTTTGATTCTCTTATATTATTAATTGTCATTATTCTATCCTAACAAGATAGTTTATTTCTATTTTTCTAGAAATTGATGAAACATAATCATTAAGATAAGGTCTCTAGTAAAAAGAATCCACTTGATACATACTTGGAGGAGCCACTTTTGTCAAAGGATTATTTTGAAGATTTAGATATTTTGGAATGGTGAAAATTATATGAGAATTGTTATCCGAAATTATCAATCATAGCGTGTGACTTATTGAGTATTTCAATTACTACAGTTGTTTCAGAATCTGCCTTTAGTATTAGAGCTAATGTCATTAACAAATATAGAGTCGAATATTGCCAAAAAATGTTGAGGTTGTGATTTGTACTTGCAATTAGAATAAAAGCTTCGTTGATGGTAATTAGATTGTTGGTTACTAATTTAATATTTATATAATATTTATGTATTTATTTCTTGCTCTAAATTTGAGTATTCTTCTAATGGTAGGTGAAGGTGAAGATGTAATTCCTCAAGGAGCTAAGCAAGACGGTGTTTCAATTTCCGGATAAGAATCAAATTTTATTGATTCGGAAGTTAATAATTGATTTATGTGTGTTGATTTATGAATTTTTTTGGATGTCTTGTTGATTTATGGATTATGTTGTGTGTTTTGTTTTAAATATAGTAGGATTATTTGAAATGGATTTATGTGTAGATTATGTGTTTGTTTTATTATTGTTATACACTTATGTTTGAAACTTTGAGACTTATTATTTGTTAAGTTATTTTTATTATTGTTAATTTCACATCAAAAAAAGTTATTATGGTTAATTATAAATTTTTTATGGATTAATAATTAATATAAGATATTACTCTATATATTAAAAAACTAATTGAATGAAATAATTTTATTATAAAATAAATTAATCATTAGTATATTAAATTGAATTTCATCATAAAAGAAATAATATCTTTAAAAAATATTTAAAAAGGCAAACCGGCCCGCTAACCTGCCAATTCGCTCTTTGGCGGGGCGGGATAGCAAGTTGAACCCAAATTAGCTTGGCAGGGCGGGCTTTTGTAGGGCAGGGCGGGGCAGGGCGTTGTTAGAGAAAGTATAGGAAAATAATGATAATTGTGAATAATGTGAACAATAGATTAAAAAAAGAAGGTAAATTATAATTAAAAATCAGATTGTTAATTAATTATTTAATTTCAGATTTTAAATTTGAAAAATTAGGATTAGCAATTAAACCCATTCACACTACGGACGGTTATGCCTAATCTCATCATATCGTCCCAATCTATGGTCCCCCTCTCGACGCCGCAGGCACACCTGCGCCGTTGCAACCCCCCCGGCTGATGGTGTTGATGCAGCCGTGAGCTCCCGCAGACAACACCGAAACCTCAAATTGTGCCGCTGTTCCTCCGTAACTGACGCGAATCCCTCCGCAGCCGTATACGTGCCTCCCCCTTGCTGCTGTATCCCCCGTTGGCCGTGCCGTCGCCACCACAGCCACTCGCCAACACTGTCGTAGCCTCACCGTGATAAGCAACCCTGCATTCCCCTCACGTCATCGTCGATGGAGTCTACTATGGGTGAACAAATTTCTATTGCACAATCCTCATTAATCATTAATAATTCTACTCTTTCAAATGGCAATTGCGATATGCTGGGGTTTTAATCCAACCAGGTAAGTAGTGAAAGTTTTTAGTTGATGTGGATGACTAGTTTTATACAAATAGGATGATTATTGTTGGTGCAAAATTGATTTTTCTATTATATTTTAGTAAATTATTAGCCCTTACCAATACTAAGTCACTCTATTACGATCATAGCATCTACTAATGCAATATCACCTACTTATAGTGTGTTCTAGAATATTTATTGGCATTGATCATTACCCTTTTCTAATTCATGAGCATAATAATTAAAAGAAGAAGAAGTATTATAATATCGTTGAGGAAGCATGTGATGAATCTCAATAATGGCGAAACAAATAGTCGCTAGTATCATTAAAATTGCAATTGCATGTGATGCACAGTATTACGCCATAGATTGTAGATCTCTATCTTTTATGCTCCCTAGTTGTTGTATTGAAATCATAAATTATATTTTATATTGATGTTGAATTTATTTGTCTTTGCGTATTAATTTTTTGTAGCTGTGGTGGTTAATATAAATTGAGAGTAATAACAATTCTGATAAAAGGTTAACAAGAATAATAATTTTTTTAATAAAAAATAGTGATACTTGTAAAATTAGCGAAATATTTTAATTTTATGGTAAAATTTAGGAGTTTTAATAATAAATATTTTGGGATGGTTGTTTCTTATTGAGTTCTTTAATACAAATGGGTATGTGTTGTTGTGTGTTTGTTTGGATTTTTTGGTCGTATCTTGGTAGTTTATATTGCTGATATTTACGTCATGGGACAATATCTCACTTGATTTCTTTGGTTGGCTTTTTTGCTTGTGTTCAATTTGTAGGTCGTGCGAGTGACAGACGTGACTGAGCTAAAAGCTGGTGAGATGGAACTTGGTCATGAGGTTCAATTATGTATTTTTTTTTGTTAATTTTCCATGAACGACATGTTTGAATTGACTATTAATAGTTGGATTGTAGTTTGATTCTTTGCAACTGGCATAAGAATTTTATGTGACTTATGCAAAGACAGTTAGTTTCGTACGTAAGATACGGACTACAACATTTGACAAGACGACAAAGAAATCAATTAACCAAGCTATTCATTGTAATTGGGAGGGTTTTCGCAGGTCTCGTGTAAAAGCACCAACATGGAAGAACACAATTTCAGCCGTGGGATGCAGAGCAGGAATATATGCGAAGTTCGAAAGGAAGAAGCAAGATTGGATGTTATTGAAGGTCGATTTGAGGAATTTGCATCTATGGTCATCTAAAAAGGCGGTGCATAACCACGAGTATAGAGAGTTTACCATGCATGCCAAGTGTGTGATTGAGGATAATGATAAGGCTGACATACGACCCAATAAGACGTACCTAGCACTGGCTAACGAGGTTGGTGGATCGTCGAACCTCGTCTTTACAGAAAAGGATGTAAGAAATTACATTACATCTAAACTCTGGTCCATTAATGTCAATGGGGATGTCAAGGAGATGTTGAATTACTTTATGTAAATGAAGGAGATCAATCCAAACTTCTTTTACGCAATAAATATTGACGAGGATTACAAGTTTAGGAGTGCAATTTGGGTAGATGCAAGGTGCAGGACATTGTATGAATATTACCGTGACGTGGTGTCTTTTGATAGAACATACAGTATAAACAGGTAATATTTAGTTACGTTGGAGGTTTTTAAGATTTTTTGTTTTGTAATGATCTGATATTCTTATATGTGATTTTTGTTCGTGTAGGTATATATTACCGTTCGTATCATTTGTCGGTGTCTGTAACACCCTTACTATCAGAATATCACGTTTCTGGGTGCGCCACTCTGATAACGGGGGTATTACGATGACTCTCATATATTAAATAATAAGGTATGAGCCTTTATGCATAAATTTATCGATGGTTTTACTAAAAACTTAAAACTTTTCCAATAAGAACAAACAACAGATATTCACATACTTAATAGTAATAATACATTATAGTTTTGCATACAAAAACAATTGCAAAACCTACCCCTCTGAATAAAACTCTAACTAACAAGGTGATAGAAAAATAAATTCTAACAACTCAACTCGTAAACATAATCTTCTATTCTCTAGTAGCTCCGCACTAAACCTTTGCACCTATAGTTGAAAGAGGTGAAAATAGGGGATAAGAACAGGAGAGTTCTTAGTAGGGTCAGAGTGTATAGTTATGTTCATTTTATTACTATAGCCAACAGCAATCAGCAGTAGAATACATTTAGACTTAAAAAATAAAGAACACAGAAATCAAACAATCATATATCATACCTACAATTACAGGAAACACTCTCACAAACAAATATGCGCAAACAAGTGTGATGCATGTTTGTCCTATGGCTAATGAGCTTATTTGTCGGTTATATAGCCAAACACAACAAGTCCGGTAGCTAATTTGGACACTGTCTCTCTGTTGCGTATTAATACCATTAGAAGGAATCCGTTCCCTGTCACCATTAAAGGGATTATCTGCCCTGTCACCATTAGAGAAAATATGTACTCTGTCAAACTAACATTCACCTATCCAATTCATATTTAATTATTGTAAAATTATCAAATTCTACCTCCATGCAGAAATCAAAACAACAGAAGCTTCAAGGAAGGTTTTTGAATGAGAAATTGAAGAAGAAAATGTCAAAATCGGCTATTCCACCTCCGGGGCTCCCTCGATTGAACTTTGCATGGAAGGACAGCAGTTCCACCATCAATTTTTCCCGGAAAAAAGTGGCATCAACGTGAAGAGGAGGAAGATACGAACACTTTGATCAGATTAAATTTTTTATTGGAGTTACGGATCTCAAGAAAGCAAGCTCGGAAGGTCACAGATTCCATGGCTTTCTTCCTTCTCACTCTGGCCTTTCTTGTTTTCTTTTCTTTTCTTTTATTTTCTTTTCTTTTCTTGTTTGGTTGTGGAATGAAATGGAAATGAGGCTGATATGATGAGGTGTTAAGTGATAATAAATGAAGGGGTTGGGTGTCATAGTTTTAAGCTGCTGAGTCAGCGATTCAAGTTATAAATAATTAAACGGATAATTTTAAAAACTGGATTTATTAAAACAGAAGTAATAATATATATGAGTTACTAATATAAATGATATTAGTAACATAATGATTATAAAAATAAAATATATACGGAAAGTATTAGCAAAACTAAGTTCACTGAAGACTACCGATATTTACTCATATCGTCGGATATCGAGTTCAATAATAATATTATTAACTAAACTCTATTTTTAAATTAGAAGTATCAATTACTCAAATTACTATATATATATATATATAATTTTCATTATTTATAAACTACTAGAATATTTTAATTATGTAAAATATTTCATAATAACAAAAATACATATATAAGAATATGAATTTAATTGAATTCAAATAGTTATAAAATTAATTTAATTACTTTTAATAAAATAATTTTTAAAAATAAGGAACTCCAATTAATAAAATAAATTATAGCTTATTTATATTTAGATTTTAAAAAATGTGGGTCGTTACTTACCACCCACTTTACAAGTTGCCCTCAAAAATAGATACAAAACCTACCCCTCTGAAGAAAACTCTAAGTAACAAGGCGAGTGAAAAATAAATTCTAACAACTCAACTTGTAAATATAATCTTCTATACTCATGTAGCTCCACACTAAACCTTTACACTTGTAGCTGAAAAAGGTGAAAATAGGGGGTAAAAATTGGAGAGTTCTTAGTAGGGTCAGAGTGTATAATTATGTTCATTTTATTACTATATCCAACAACAACAAGCAATAGAATATATTTAGATTTAATAAATAAAGAACACAGAAATCAAACAATCATATAGCATACCTACAATCACAGGAACACACTCACAAACAAATATGCGTAAACAAGTATGATGCATGTCTATCCAATGGCTAATAAGCTCATTTGTCAGTTATATAGCCAAACCTGACATGTACGATAGCTAATTTGGACACTGCCTCTCTGTTGCACATTAATACCATTAGAGAGAATACGTGCCTTGTCACCATTAAAGGAATTATGTGCCCTGTCATCATTAGTGGAAATAGGTGCCCTGTCACCCTTACAACCAGAGAGAAAACACAAATATACTTGTCATTAATCATCCTCAATCTTGTCTCACTTATCATAATCATTCACTTTCACAATCAAAATTAGTTTTCATCATTCTTCTTCCTCATCCCTTTCCCGGAGTAAGTGGACAATGCCACTGCATCTTACCTGGAGTCTCAAATCAAATAAGTCAAACTCGAAACATAAACCTTTTCTTGATAAATCAAATTCAAAAATAATACTTTTCTCAATAAAACTCAAAACATAATTATTTCTTTAATAATTCAAATTAGCTACTATAATTCTTAAAGCTTTTGAAAATTTATTTTGACCCCCAAACTTTTTAAAAATTACACTTTAATCACTAAACTTCTAAAAATTCTATTTTAACTCACAAACTTTCTTTTATTTAACTTCTAGCCACAAAACTCTTTCATAATTATATTTTGGCCACAAAATAGTCAAAACATGAGGGTTTTGTATTTTTCAAATAACCAAATCAAACTCATCAAAAGTTCATCAAAATTACTTGATTTTTAACTAGTTTTTCAACGGTTTTGGTAATTGATTTTTCACTGCTTTTAATTTAATCTTGCAGCCATCAAACCTCATCAATTTTATCTCGAAATACCCCATCACAACAGCCCCCAAAATAATCAAAATACTCTAACCGGCTCTTCATACATAGCTGAACCAAAATCTCAAGGAAACAACAATAATTCAACAGAAACTTAATCAAACTCAAATAATAATCAATCAAACCAACATTCACTTATCAAATTTATATTTAATTATTATAAAATTATCAAACCCTACCTCTGTGCAGAAATCACAACAACAGAAGCTTTAGGGAAGGTTTCTAAACGAGAAATTGAAGAAGAAAATGTCAAAATCGGCTACTCCACCTCCGGGACTCCCTTGGCCAAACTTTGTATGGAGGGCCAGCAGCTCCACTATCAATTTTTCTGGAAAAAAGTAACATCAACGTGAAGAGGAGGAAAATACAAATACTTTGATCAAATTAGATTTTTTTTTATTGGAATTACGGATCTCAAGAAATCAAGCTTGGAAGATCACGGATTCCATGGCTTTCTTCCTTCTCACTCACGGTCTTTCTTGCTTTCTTTTCTTTTCTTGTTTAGTTGTGAAATGAAATGGAAATGAGGCTGATATGATGAGGTGTTAAGTGATAATAAATGAAAGGGGTTGGATATTAAAACACAAATAATATACATATGAGTTACTAATATAAATGACATTAGTAACATAATGAATATAAGAATAAAATATATACGATGAAGCATTAACGAAGCTAAGTTCATCGAAGACTACCGATATTTACTCATATCGGCGGATATCGAGCTTGATAATAATATTATTAACTATACTCTATTTTTAAATTAGAAATATCAATTACTCAAATTAATATATATATATATATATATATATATATATATAGATAATTTTCATTATTTATAAACTACTAGAATTATAATTTTAATTGTGTAAAATATTTCATCATAACAAAAATATATATAAGAATACGAATTTAATTGAATTTAAATAGTTATAAAATTAATTTAATTATTTTTAATAAAATAATTTCCAAAAATAAGAAACTCTAATTAATAAAATAAATTATAACTTATTTATATTTAGATTTTCAAAAATGAGGGTTGTTACAGTGTCAAGCATCATGGTAAGTCAACCTTGCTTGGTTGTGCTCTACTAGGAAACGAGGAGATTCCAAGTTATGAATGGGTTTTCACGCAATAGGTGAAGTGCATGGAAACTGCTCCACAGAAAATCATCATCGACTAGTGCAGGTCCATGTTCGGTGCAATTAAGAAAGCCCTACCCCATACACGCCACTTGCATCTAGCACATATTGAAGAAGATACCGCAGAAGCTCGAAGGTTATTATCAGTTCAGAGAATTGCATGCTGAGCTAAACGACATTGTATAGAATTCTCGGTCAGTAGAGTCATTCGAGGATGATTGGGCTGAATTCATAGATGAGTACGACCTACATCACAATACATGGTTGTTAGGTTCGTTATTATAAAATTATATCATTTGTTGTAATGGCTAAGGTTTTGTGCTTTTCTTGTATTGTTTTCTAAAAATGCATTCATTATGCGATTTTTTTCTATGGATGGTTTGTTTTCTCTAGACCTTTACGAAGGCCGACGGATGTGAGTTTCCATATTTTTCAAGGGTGAATTTTGGGCTACTATGAAGAGTACGCAAAGGAGTGAGAGTATGTATGCATTCTACGGCAGATTCTTACATAGAAAGACTAGCTTAGTTTAGTTCGTCTACGAGTACAACAATGTGCTTGGAAACAAGGAGCAGAAGGAACTGGAGGTTGATGCTGCAAACTCGCTGGGGGGTATTCCTTGTGTTCGAGCTCAGCCATTGAGAGACAATTTCAACAGGAGTACACCAGCAACATGTATAGGAATGTCCAAATGAATTTTGTTAAGAAGGGTGATTGCACTGTCTATGCCATTGCTGAAGAGGGACACTCGGTTTGCGTAAAGGTGGTAGAGAAAAAACTAACCAATGAGAACACTCTGTATGTTACCTATGACGTTTATTTTGACCGTTCAACTCATGAGATTCGTTGTGAGTGCAACCTGTTTGAAAGTTCAGGTGTGCTGTGTTGTCATTATCTTGCAGTCTTTCCGTCTTACAAAGTGAATGAATACCCGCCTGCTATGTTCTTCCTCGTTAGAGCAAGAACATAAAGCGCAAGTACACCTATGTTAAGAGTAGTCACGACGTGAGTCGTTCGGATGAGAGTCATAACTTATTCAGAGGATTATGTGCACACTTCTTCAACGTTGCTCAAGAATTCATGAACGATGACGAGGAAGTAGCCATGTTGCATGCTACTTTGGATGATACAGGGTCAAGCTAACTAATTACCATGCCAAGGTGTGGTCCAAAAGTGTCGCTGATACCCATGCTAGCATCGCCATACAGAGTTCGTGCATGATGGGCGTAGAGGACATTCAAAACCCATCAAAAGTCACCATGAAGGGTCGGATAAAAAGTAAAAGGCTTGGCGCTGACCTAGACAAGTCGATCAAGAAATCTGCATGAAGGAAGAAGAATTCAACCCCGTATATATTTGTATTAATTTAACCTTGCACCTTTAGTTCATATATTACTATGGAGATAGTGACTTGTCGTTTGTGCTTTTTTTCAGGAAAATCGTTTGAAAACCTTTGCAAATATAGAGTTGAATGATTCAGCTGGCCAGAATGAATCACAAGAATTTGGTGGTTTCATGTCTTTGTTAAACTTGTTTGGCAATAGTTTGTCTGTATTGGACATGAATTCGACTATATAATTTTTTGTTCCATTTATTAGTTGTTTCATGTTAAGCATATAAGATGTTCAATTCACTATGTATGCGAATAGTTATTTTTGCATTTTGAGTTTGGATGGTTATTCGTGTATGAGCTGGTATACTTATTGGTTTTATTCTTGCTACATGCTCATGCTCTGCGTGTTTCTCATGTTATATGGTTAAATTGGATTTAGTTTAACATTTATTGAATTCAAGTTTGCTTAGAGTTATTACATTTAGATATAAGTGATAAAGTTATCACAGACATGTTATTACGTCGCTAAATTTATCAAGTACAAAACATATTAGTAACATGAATATCCGATTAAGAATAAGTTTAACGGAAAAGTTTTAGAAATTATTATCAACGATGAATATGCTAGATGTTCATTTCCCTATGTTGGCGGATGGTTATTTTTAATTCTTACAATGATGGTTATTTAAGTGATTACAATTAAAATAAACTAAAAGTTTATTTCACAAGGTATGCATATGGTTGTTTTAATGAGTAATTAGATGATTATTTTATTGGATTTGATTAAAGCATAAAGTGTTAACAAATGCGGGATGCTCAGTACTATAGGTAGCCGGATGGTTATTATAAGTGCTACATGAGTGGTTGTTTTATTGGATTTCAAACCATATCAACTTTATCAAATTTTGCAACAGAATCACAGAGTTTTAAAAAAAGAACAGAGCATCTACATAATTATGACTAGCAAAAATAGCACTCTGTGCATTACAAAAGAAAATTTTCTATATTCTATTATAATATGCTAGATGCTCACTTCAGTGATGGTTATTTGATTGTCTTGTATTTATCTCAAACTTCTCTAATTTTGCAACAACAGAATCATAGAAGGTCAAAAAATAACAGAGCATCTACATGTTAATGACTAGAAATTACCACCCTGTGTCTTATAAACAAAATCCAAATATTCAACAAATAAATAGTGTCAAAAAGGAATTGTACTATTATATTTTATTCTGCTATTTTTCTCCCTTTGTCAGTTTTTCTCATTGGTAATTCTTTGGTATATTGTATCAATATCCTCGTGCTTAGTACTGTGAATGGTGATATCACTTTCTTACGCTTGTTTCTTGGATGGTTGCGGCGTACAAGTTTAACTTTGTCTTTCAATACCACTTACATCTGATCAACCAATGCATTTTGTGGGCCTATGACAATATGTAACATCAACTCTGATCTAATTGATCTAACGATATCCTGTATGATAATTTTGATAGCGAGTGAGAGGTTAGAAGTGTTAAACTAATATGTATTGTAAATAACAAAATAAATACAGGAAGGTTTGGTAAACTCACATCGTCCCATTTATCAAATTAACAGTCTTCAGTCCTCTTTTCCATGAATTTTATAGCATAGATGCCATAATCACAACTACATAAACAAAAAGATTGGTGTAATCAGGATGATATGCATGTTATATTCAGTGCATCACAGATACATAATATGGTGTATTTTTGGTGCAACTTACTTGTTTGGTTGCTTAGGGAGTTTGGCATATGAACGAGCCGGGCCATTTGTAGTGTGCTCGTATGAGGGGATGATCACTTTAGCCATGTATTCAATCAATTTTCTCTGAAAAACAGGCAAAGTTCCATTGTGATAATATGTTATAGGTTTAATTATTAGAAATATTGATAGGATACACAGGATATCTTATGTTACCGTATATGTGTCATGTTTAGTCCGTCCATCATCAGACGCCTCAGAATGCTGACTATTGAATACCAAAATTATTTTTGTTGCCACCTCAAACGTATACACCCACCAATGGCCCTTCTAACACATAAGAATGAACCATTATAGCAAAAATACACAATGATAAAAAAATTCAACACAATATGACTTTTTATTTCATGCATGATAGTGTATATACGAGTTATGTGCATGTAAAATCCATTAACAAAGTGACATGGTATTGATATTAACCAAATATGCATAAACCTCTCATACAAAAGAATCAACACCATACATGGTAAAATAAACAACCCCCTCAAGTGATAAGTAACAATTAACAAGTTGATAAAGAAAAGGTAACTGGCATAATCTGACATAAGCATGACAAATT
This sequence comes from Arachis stenosperma, assembly GCF_014773155.1. Lineage (NCBI taxonomy): Eukaryota > Viridiplantae > Streptophyta > Magnoliopsida > Fabales > Fabaceae > Arachis > Arachis stenosperma. The sequence continues at coordinate 8,191,874 of NC_080384.1, forward strand.
CAGCAAACCAGATAGAACCAGTAACATGGTCAAATATTTTCAAGTTATCTTAAGACAGTGTAATATACAATAGTTAAACAGAATTCTGACTCACCCATTTTCTCTTGACTACTTCGACTTTGTCGAAGAATCTAGTATCCTCACCAAAATTTGCACCTTATCCCACATATACCAGAACTGCCCCGTTGTTGAAGGAATCCAGATTCTACTAGTGTGTGAATGTTTCCTGATAAACCAACAGCAATAAGTATGCCAACAGGTATTGCAACATTGAGTAAATAACTACACTCTGAATACCAATATTCCCGGATACATGCAGTAGAAATCACACTTGAATCTCGATGATCCTGATTCATTAAATGTGTAGCACATCCATTGCACGATCTACATTAAAAAGTTTACACCCACGAATTTAAATATGGTAATAATGCAGTGAATTTAAATTGATGATTGAGTTTAGTTACGTATGCTATTGTTGACCCATCTACGAGCTTTCAACGTTCATAGGTCCTTTATGAGCAGTACTAGATGTTGTCTACCTTCGTAGGTTGCCAAAAGCTACTCTTAGTCGGGTGACGAGTTCAAAATCCATCCTCAGACTTGTTTCTCCTTACGCTCACCCAACTTTAGATTATTAAGCCTCGGATGTACTGATGGGATAAGGGACGGGGTATGTATCTTCTCAAGATGAGTAAACCCAAGCGAGAAGCTGGGTTTTGCCGGACTCGGTGTGTGACAATGTGAATTCTTTGGCATCACTATTTGGAAGGGTTCCATGCTTATTGGCATTGACCAACCTTGTTCAATGTTTGCCCATATTTTTTCACTTTCTGGACACCGCATAAGGTACATGTCAAAATCACTATGTTAAATATAACTAATGTTAGATAAAACTAAAAGGTTATACTTGAAAAAAGAACTGCAATCATAGCATATGCACAATCGACACAGACAAGAAAGTTCAACACACAACTTGCCTGTCAAAATTGTATCCAGTAAGTTACACGAGTGCTGTTTATGGTGTACTTGGACCTGTTTTCTTGGGATCCGAGGGTTGTTCAGGATTTTTTACCTGTTCAACATTGACCTCATCATCCGATGGGTTGTCTTCCTGTAGGGGCCCCTTCTGTTGAAATAGTCGGCATATTCTCTTAGCAATTGGCTCATTATCATCATCATCAGAGGTGGGAGCAACTAGAGGTGTCTCCTTGCGCTTTGAGGCAGCTTCGTCTGTAGGTGATATTGTGCTGTCTCTGCATGATTGGCCTTTAACTACGCACAACTTTCTCCTGGTAGCTGTCCTATTTTCCTTTGTTGTATATATTGAATGGGGCACAAAACCTAAACCACAAACTGATTTAAAAAAAATACAATATAAAGCAGAAGAGGATGATTATGTATTTTAAAAATAGTAGCCAATGTAGTGCCAAGATGAACATCCGCATAAGAATAAAAATAAACATCTGCATACCTACTACAATTAACATCATGCATACTTTAATTAAAAAATTGAAATGCAATTCCAACAAATTTTACTAGGAAGACGAGTTATGATGAAAAGAAATCACCTTTTTGCGCCTCTATATGTTTTTCTAGAGGTTTTGTTTGCCCTCGGCTCGAGGGTGGTTGTTCCAAGGTCTTATGAGGCCGTCTTTTTATGATTCTCTCCTTGCTTTTCTGTTTGGATACACTCAAAAAATCAAACAATAACCATCTAAATGTTCACATAAGAATATTAGAATTGTAACCATAGAAAATATCCAACGAATACATGAACACCGAACCACTTTTGTAATCACACATAGTTACATCAATCTAGCAAATAATCTCTCTAATTAAATCTAGCATACCCAAGCTTACTCAAATTCAAATAGGATTTTACCTTAGGTGGTGCTGTGGTTTTGCATGCCCTCTTTCAATTTGCTTCTGCGGAGTCGGATTGTGAACATCTTTTACTTGCTTGATCCTTTGGTTCTTTACCCATTTCCGACTTGTCTCTGATGCATCCCTGATTGTAAAAGAGAGAATAAATAGATAGTAATCATCCAAATTAAGCCCGAAAAAATTTATCTGGGTTATAAATATCACATCTAGGTAAGGTATTTTAGTACAGTATAAACATTAAATCGTTTCTGTTAGTACCTGAAAAATAATATTGTTGGCCTTCTTTTCAAGTTCATCAGCAGTCCATGCGGCGACCATGACTTCGGTTCTTGACAGGCATCTAGTAGACTATACTTTAGTCCTTGAAAGTACAATACCTAGATACAAGAAGTTCACAACTTATGGGTTGTAGCGTAAATGGTATGTTCGATTTAATATTAGTTTAACGATTTAATATACCAGCAAGGCGAACATGCATCCTCCACAGGTTTCATACTTCTTAGTTTTACATTTTGTGACTGCCTTTCCCAACCATTTGAATATCTCAATGGCCAATTAAATCTACTAGGGTTTGAGACATCTAGGATCGGGTGTATGTGCCATGGCGATATTGTTTGTTGACTTGTTAGGCATAGGAACATTTTTAGGACCACCAAGATAAGTGTTATTTGAAGTCCATCCTTTGTGCCTCGGTCTCCATGGGACAGTCATAGACGAAGTCACAGTTGTGTGGTCGATTTTTTTTTAGGGAATTGTCTCTTGATTGTAACATGGTTAGCATTCTCCTTGTCGAGTTTAGGAAAGTCGTCGCCTAGATTATTAAAATATTGTAGTATATACAATTACCGGTTAGATAGATAAAACGAAGTAGAACACTTATGCATAACAAATGCTACTTAATAAAGAATGGAAACTTACCACCAGAAGGTATGCCTAAAATCCTCCTGATCAACTCGACGTTAATGCAGATGTTCCTGCCATCCACTTTCAATGTGTTTGTATCGACGTCGTAGGCCCTTGCTAGTTGAACCATTATACTCTGCTTCACATGCCAGTGTGGGATCCGCCTCAAGAATCCGAATCCGATAGCCTCGATTTCAGCTAGCTCGGCATTGCCATTATTTTGTTCCAAGTAGGAGATCAAACCGTTTTTGTAGCAAGGTGAGCAACGCGTCTCTCCTAATTTCTATCAACAAAAGAAACATCCGTTAGAAGACAATTCAATCACGATGAACTCATGTTGTGAATTGTGCATTACCTTTTTACCCATCTAAACTGGCTTTTGAACAAAAAAACTCTGGTCGATTGGTAGACTGTTAAGAACCAATAAATCATTAGGTTTTCATTAATACAAATATCAGCATATGATTAGAATACAAGTATCTAACGAGCAATAGAACAAAATTACATTTAAACTTAAAAAACATTATCAATGCTACTGTTGAGCCTCTTCAAACTAATTAGTTAAAACCAGAAAGAATCAAACAACGGCACTTTCGACCAAAGTGAGAATTAGAAACAGGTTGATACTTATAATATTAAAACAATTTTTAACCAATACTTCATTTAAATCAAGTCAAAAAAAGTGAGAACAACATGAACTCAACTAATTAGATACTAGCATTGTTGAATAAAAAATTTCTTGGCCAAAGCGATAACCATATAGAAATATGTTGTTACTATCAACATTAAATTGTCAACCACTATTTCATTTAAATCAAGTCAATTAAGAGAACAACATGAATTCAACTAGTACATATAACATCTCAATCAAATATCTATACTCGTTACCTAAATTTTCTTTTCTCTAAAAAATTAAGAGTACCCAACCTAAACTGAGAAACATATAGATATAGGTTGACTAAAGCGCAACTATAAAAAATTTCAATCATCAATCTAAGTAATTAAAAAAATTGTAACCACTTAGAAGATGAGAAAGTTTTATTACATGTTCGTTTTACACATTTTCGCATAACTGGAAGTAAATATTAGGTCAAGGGCTCAATAAACTCACAATCCATATAGTATATCATGAAAAAAAATCAATTACATAATTGAAACAAATAGCAATCAATTGAATGGAACCCAACCATCTGAATACGTAGTAAAATAATCATCCGTCTTATTTCAAACAAATATTCACTATGGTCAACAAATTTAAGTAACGTTGCATTCGAACATTTGTACAGCGTACCTAAATTGCTATACTAACTAAACCAAAAATTAAAAAAAATTGGAAGCTTAAAATACAAAAACCAAGGAAACCAGCAACAGCCACACTCTGTTCAATTCAGTCCAATAATTCAAATTTATATAATGGTGTACAGAAGCAGAACAAACAAGTAACTTAACCAAATCCATTGCATGAATATCTAGTTATTAATTAAATCCCTAGTCCTCAACTAACCTTACGATGCAGTGATGAGGGTGGAGAGTTCCCCTATTTGGGGAATTTCAGGGGAACCAGTGACAGCACTACAAAGCTGTGTGGCGACCTTGGTGTGCGGTGAGGAGGACAACGAGGCCGTTGGGGGGTTCTGGCCGAACTAGCGACGGACGAAGAAGCTTGGCCGCGAGGCTGGTGTCCGACAGGTGGGAGATCGACGACGGTTCAGGGATGGTTGGCCTTGCAGCAACGATGCCCACGAGCTCAACGGCTAGGATGATTTCGGTATGGAAAGAGAGAGATGGCATTCCTGGACTGGTGATGGTAGTGGCCAAGTTGCTGAGAAGCCAGTAGCCGCCGATGTCTAAAAAGCAATGGGTGTGGTGGCTGGTTGGGGTAGGAAACGACTCTGCTAGGGTTTTTGGGACAGGGAGGGGATGGTTAAAATTTCCAATGATAGGGTTAAAATGTTTTTTTTACTTGAGTTAGGATTTTTTTTAATCCTCAATGGACTAAAAATCAGCTAATTGTTCACGATGTTCAAATTTTTCATTGTCTACCTAGTTGAATTGATTTTGTTATAATTAATATATTATTCACAAAAATCATGTAACATACTAATTAACAATAATTATGATAATAATAATCATAATAATAATAACGGTAGTAACAACTGTATGTTCGTTACTTAAAATAACAGTAACATTCTACTACTACTACTACTACTACTACTAATAATAATAATAATAAAATCAGTTAATTTATATACTAAAAATCTACTAATAATTTTAATAACCACACAAATAAATAAATTTATATATAATTAAAATATAAAAAAATACTTACCAATTGAGAATGATTCAAATATTCAATAATATGTTCTTGAGATAATGTAAAATCACGAATTATTTTTTTCACTAATTTTACTACTCACATACTCAACATTCTTCTTATTCACGCAGAAATTGTTTTTAAGTGTGCTCACCCATCTTCAAGCAAACGCAACACGCATTACAAAGACCCCATATCACCCCCTTCACATACACGTATAACACATGCAAGTGTCTTTCCTGTCAAACGCAGATCACGCTTTGCTATGACCTCCTGCCAAATGCAACTCATGTTTAGTGTCTCCCAATGTGGTCAAACTGCAGGTCTACTCTGCATGCAGGGACAGAGGACACGTTTCAACATTTGGGTATCTCTCCCTGCAAAACGCAACCTACATTTTTTCAGCAACTTTTTGTTTGCTTCATGCCAATCGTAAAATGCGTTTTGCAACTCTGTGCAGTTGTAGATCCACATATGTGGATAACACATCATGCACTAATATATTTAAATTACTTTATTTTTTATTTCATAATTAAATTAATTTATGCATTTTATAGGTTGATAATATAAAAATAAAATATTATACAATAAAAATTTATTATCTTCTTTCATTTTTCACAATTGTTTTTAATATAAAAATAAAAATGTAATAAACTATCGTAAAAATGTTATACTTTATACCACAATTAAGCTTAGGAGTAAGGAATACAACTAACATAATTTAGGAAAAAAAACAAAAAAACTACAAATAAATTAAAAATCAGTCATTGTATATTTACGTATAAATATATTTGATCTTAAATTTATTTTTAATATGTATTTTATATCGATAATTTTTTTTTGATAAACAAGGGGGTAAAAGTCCAAAAACACTACATAGAAATTACTCTAAGAAAGGATACGCCTATGGCATCAGAAAGAAAATAAGACGAAATACACAAAAGTAAATTGTAAAAGAAATGACAGCCAAACTCCAAAAAATGTCCTTTAAACGTTAAACGATCAGCATAACAATTTGTTTTTCAAAATTCATGATAAAACTCCCAACTCGAAAACTTGCTGAACCTGTCCTTAATAGTCACAATGAGAGTGTGAACTCCATAGAAATCGATAGAATCATGCAGACACAACAAAATTACAGCTCTTGAATCAACTTCAATAGAGAGATTAGCAATATCCAAATTAATAGTCAATTCCGTACCAAAAATTATGCCCCACAATTCAGCCACGATAACAGTACAAACACCTAAATTAGCGTTGAAACAAGCCAAGAATTGTGTCTCGTGATCCCATAAAATGCCACCATGTGCAGCCTTTCCCTCCTTTGACACAACCATCTGTATTTAATTTAATGAAGGGGAAAGTTCGGAGAGACCAATGGATCTGCTTTTCCATAAGGTAGCATTTGTTTTGAGGTATTAGGACGGAAAGTGAGACTGAGATTGAATATCATATTTGTTGGTCTAAAGATTGGTACTAAAATTTTAGTCTCGGTCTCCAAAATTTCAACATTTCAGTATTTTCAAAAAGTGGAGACACTAGAAAATTAAATTTTTGGAGACAGAGACTAAAACTCTAATAACATTTTATACCTAAAATACTCCTATTTTAATTAATTAATTCTAATTTTATTCTTTATATAAATTAAATTAGAGCTTCATTCTTATTTCAATTTCTGTCTCCCATATTACACCAAACACAATACTAAAATTTATTTCAATATCTGTCTTTTAGTCTGTATCTCTCTTTCAAACACTACCTAAAAGAGCCAACATTTCTCCTCATTCTAATAACTAAGACTGGCAGCAACATAATCTTGAGCTAACCAAGAGCAGCCAAATGGACAGCACCCTATGGTATGGATCGATCCTCTTCAAAGATATATTTATTCCGACAAAACTAAAGAATATTTATGATGCGAGAGAAGAGAAGGGACCAAGATATTGATAACTAATTTGGTACCTAATTTTTTATATACATCTAATATGATTGATAAAAGAATACGCAACAAATACGACAAATTCTTGTCATATTTTGGCACTAAATTCTCTTATATTTTGGCAGTATTTGATCACACTCGTATAATTAGAAGAGTGATATATGCTTTATTTATTTATTTATTTAATTTCATGTTGATACGATTCTTTGTTAAGGGAAAAAAATTGATTTCTTTTCATCTATTAGGCCTATCCGGGTTTTCCAAGATGCAACTCTATATTGTCTGTAACAATCTTATGCCTGCTAATCATGATAAAGTTATGTACAAGCTAAGGTATATATAAAAAGAGAATCAAATGTTGCTCTACTAGACTTATGAGAAAATGTGTTACAATATAAATTAGTCTGAATATAGAAATTTCTGATACGGCGTTCCATTCAGTGCTTTTTGCACTTCTTCCCAGTTTTCAATCTGCATTGATAGCGGAGCAGTGTGTATCCTCACTTGATGGCTCTGTAGATCTCTGTACGGCACCCTTAAAAATTCTTGAACATCCAAGATTTTCTGCAGGTAAAATATCCAAATTTGTACAGAAAGATCAAAACAGATGCACATATATTCCTGAAACACCTTATAACCTTTCCCATAACATATTGAGAAGATAGGCTTACAGTTCGATTGTTGAGAAGATCCTCATAGTAGAGAACAATATGGCGAATGTTCTTGAAGTATACCAAGGCATTTTGAGTTGTCTCCTCAGTTAGCTTTAGCTCTGATATCATTAGCGTAACATTGAGTCGTGGCCTATACTGTGCAAGAATATTCGCCTGCACAACAATCAGATACATACATTTTGAAATGAATCAACAACAATAATAATTATAACTACATTACCTACGTACATAGAGTAGAAAATTAATTAAACGAAATGAAAGGAACCTCCGTAGTGGAATGCACGTGAGACTTATGTGTTCCGTTCAGTAACTTGACCTCCTTGTCATAAATATTTGCCAACACAGATACCATTCTGCGAAGAAAATTTCTTCTGAATAGAAATATTACAGATACATTTCTCCTTTCAAAATATTTTACTATTTCTTCATGATGCCTTGTCAACCCCTACAGTATATTTAATCACTCTTGAGAATCTCATCACAGCATCTTATACAGTTCTAGTTAATTAATTTCTTAACATGGCTTGGTGTTATTTATGGTAGGTACCTGATTAAGCATCCATTTGAAGCCAACAGCGGCAGAGCATTCATTCTTTGAAGCACTTGTGAACCAGTCAAGATTATACACTTTATCCAATGTCATCAAAATTGAAGAGACATTCTCCCTTCTTTTAACAACCGAAAATATTTCTCCATTGGAGCTAACATTCATATGACTGTTCAAAAGTGTCTCAAACCAACCGCTCCCAGATCTTTGCATTGACACAATGCAAAATAACCGAACAGGATTGCAGGCACACTCCTCTCTAAGCATAAAACCAATAAATCATTTATATAAATAACTCAAGAAATGTGTTTATATATATATATGGAAAAGTATAGGTAACCAACAATGCAATATTTACGCTAAAAATCAGGTACCAAATCAATCACTATATATTTGTATATACATGTTTTGTTTCTCATATTTTTATCGATGTGTATTTTATAAAATGCCGATAACGGATTTGGTGACTGCTTTTTTGTGTAAACATAACATGCTTGATATAAATGTTTAGTTTACCTGTTGAAGGTTTGTGGGTCTGGATAATTCAAGTAGGGCAGTTCCCATTGTTCCACAGGAGGAGGAGGACATTGCTGTTTGAAGACTTTGACGTCTACGAGCTTGGAATGTGTGTTTACACCTACTTGCTCTGAACAAATCGAAAATATGTATACTCCACAAATCACAGAGAAAGCTAAAACTACTAACCTTGAAGCTAACGGGAATTTCTTGGATGACTTTACATCTAGAGGGTCCTGTAATAATATGCACAAGATCAGAGTGTTATTTTCCAAGAATTACGTAGTTATGTATATGATCAGCATGGCTTGGCTTAGAAGATAAAAACAATATCAAGAGAGATCTCGCTGAAGCTTACTTTGGTTTCCATCTAAGATCTCCATGAAGAATATAGAACAATTAATTTGCTATCATAAGTTATGTTTGGAACCTAGAGAGATACATGGCGAAAGAAGGGGTCAGAGGTTTGGGTTTGGCTAATCCGAAAATGTTTGGAAAACAAAAAATATTCAGCAAAAAATTGCCAAAACCTTCTATTTTTCACTTCACTTATATGATTTTAGTACATGAATATTATAATTTCTCGTGTGCTTTTTTTACTAAATGAAAACAATATGGTATTATTGGTATCATTGCCATTTATATTAGTTTATTCCTTTTTAATGTGTATACATTAATTTCTTCTGAATACTCATTTATGGTATTTAATTTGCATTATAGTAAATTAGTAATAAAAGCACATTCTTTGTTTATTATTTAATCACTTGTATATATGATTATATGTTCATTGTTGATGCTATTTCCAAAACAATATTTAAACTAAAACTCCAAATTAAAAGAATATAAGATTTTTTTTCCTAAAGAAATGTTTTCATACATCTCAATTTTCGTATTATATTTCTTTTAGCAAACGTTGCTTGTTCGTGAATTTATATATTTTTTAATCTTTATTCTGTGTTTCAACTCTTGTCAAGTATCAATCAATTCAGTTTCTTTTTCTATGTTATGGCATTTATATTCGACTTAAATATAAAGCCTATGCATGAAGGAATTAAAAATTTTAAACATTTATTGAACTCACCTGATGAAAATATTCTTAGTCAACCAATTTCTAAGAGCCCAGAAATTCACATAAACTCTAACGAGATATACTTATAAAGCAATTTAATATTTTTAAAATAACATTCATGTGTATTTATTTATAAACGAATTTAATATTTAATTACATATAAAATATATTATTTTTAAATTTTACTATAATTAAATTTTAAAAAAATGCCAAATTTTTAATTTATTTAATTGATAAGTATACTCCTAATAATCATAAATTCATACACATAACATCTATAATTAAGTACATATAACATTCATAATTTTGTATATATAAGTTTCATAATTAATAATTTTTTACAATTAATATTACTAAATTCTAAATTATGTGTCTTCTTGTATATTTTAATATCTCATACATACATTAATGAATCATAATTTTAATTATTTTATTATTTCTATATTCAATATATGCTTATTTATTGATGAATTAATAAATACTTTTAAAAATTTGTTCCTTAGTTTTCGTTCATATTTTATTTTTCACGTTTTATTTTATAATAGTTGATTTGTAATAATATAAATTGTATAATAAAAATTAAAATTTTTTAATTTAATATTTATAATTTCATACATATATAACATCTCTAATTTTAAATACATAATATTTATAATTAACGAATTGGTACTAATTTATTATTTATTATTTTATTTTACAAGATATAAATCAACAATTTTAGTTATTTTTATTATTGATAAATAATAACCTATCAAATTTAAGATGTTTTTATTTTTTATAAAATACATAGAGGAGGTCTCGGCCTTAGGAAAGCTCAAGAAATTACCAACTTGTTTCTCATGAAACTGACTTGGAACTTAATTATAAATACAGATTCTTTATGGGTCAAGATGAGAGATCGAAATGTAGTTGGATACTATTCCTAAAGTTTATTAAAAGGCTAATTGTTTCTCACTTTTGCGAAGATCATTGAGTTTCAGGAATTGAGTCTCTTAAGAGCTTTGCCATGGAAACCTTGCAGCAGACATCTTTAAAGACAAAGTTAGTATCTTTGCTGACAAAAACGGTAATTGGAGGTGGGAGAAGCTACATCAAATGCTTTCAAAAGATGTTTTGGACATCATTTGTCTTATGAAAGCCCATCAAAGAAAAGTTGGCTCTACAGCTTGACCACCCGAACCAAATGAATATTTTTTTATCAAATCAGCGTATGAAGAATTCTATGATAATGACGATGCTTCTAGCAACTACTTTAAGAATATTTGAAAGCTAAAAAAATTTCAGAGAATTAAAACATCTATTAGCTTATTATGCATAAAGCCCTACTCACAAATTTTAGAAGATAAAGAAGGGGGTTTACTAATGATGCTAGTTGCCCCAGATGTCACGTCCTAACAAGAAAGAAATGTTGCTTTATGATAGGAATAAAACATAATTTTTTATTTATAAAATTAGAGGAGCAACAATACTCACTCACAATAAGTAATAACAGTAGGACAATAATATCTAATAGCAACAAAAAAATCACACAAACAAAAAAATAGAGACAAGTTAACGCACCAAGATTTTTAACGTCGAAAACCTCCTCAATATGAGAAGTAAAAATCATAAGTCACCAATATCAGGAAATAGTTTTACTATGATGAAAAATAGGATACAAGAGAGTCACAAATTACTGCACAAAACATTCATATAATAAGTCAAACAACCCAAGCATCAAAACTTACAAAACAAGAACAAGAAGATGAAAATACCACAAAAAATAGAGTTGTTGTGCGTGGCCAATATCTCTATCTACGAGAATTAAATTGAATATCCAAAGAGTGAAAACAAAGAACCAGGTGTTTAGAACACACTGTTCAAATTTGAGATTGATCCAACAGTTAACGAATTCGCAGCAACTAATTTACAAAAACAACTTTGTATATGTGTGAAAATAACTTTCTCTCTTTTCTTCTCTCTGGTATTTGGTGTTCTCTTACAAATGAGACCTCTCTCAACAACCCTAGCACATCCTCAGCAACTTCAACTATTCATGGGCATAGATACCAATATTTGAGCTTTTTTTCACATAGAAAGGGAGCCTTGGTCATCATAAACCATTCTCATCAGTTTGAATCTTTTCAAGTTCCAACAACTCAGCATCCAAAATATCACATATCCAATGATACCTTACATCAGTATGTTTGGATCAAGAATAAAAAGTAGAATTTTTACTAAAATGCATAGCACTTTGATTATCACAAAATAACACATACCTCTCTTGAGTAAACCTGAGTTCTTTTAAGAATTTCTTCATTCAAAGTATCTCCTTGCAGGTAATGGCAATAAACTCGGCCTCAGTAGTAGATAAAGCAACACATTTTTACAATCTAGATTGCCAAGATACAGCTCCACCCACAAAGTTGATCAAGAAGCCTGAAATGAACCTTTTAGAATCAATATCTCCTGTCATGTCTGAGTCAGTGTAACCAACTAGAATAGGCTTCTCACTTTCATAACACAACTTCATGCTAGAAGTACCACGAAGATATCTCACTATCCATTTTATAGTATTTCAATGCTTTCTTCTTGGGTTTGAAACAAAACGGCTGACACAACCAATAACATGAGCTATATCCGGCCTTGTGCACACCATAGCGTATATTAAACTACCCATGGCTGATGCATATGAAACTTTTTTCGTGTCTTTCTTCTTTTCACTTGATGGACTTTAGTTGTGACTCAATTTGAAGTGTGTAGCAAGAGGAGTACTAACGGCCTTTGCTTTCTCCATTTGGAACCTGTGCAACATTGTCTTTATGTATTTCTCCTGTGACAACCAAATTTTCTTCTCCTTTCTATCATGCTCGATTCTTATACCAAGAATCTCTTTTGCCGATCCAAGGTCCTTCATTGAAAATGACATCTCAAGTTGCTTCTTCAACATGTCAATCCTAGAAGCATTCTGACCAACAATAAGCATGTAACCAACATATATCAAAAGGATAATAAAATCATTACTAGTAAATTGTTTAACAAATATACAATGATCAAAATTAGTCTTCTTGTAGCCTTGTTCTACCTTAACAAACTCGGAACTTCTTGTACTATTGTTTTGGAGCTTGCTTCAAGCCATACAAGCCCTTCTTTAGTTTGAAAATATGATTCTCTTTGCCTTTTACCAAAAAATCTTCAGGTTGTTCCATATAAATTTCATCCTTAAAATCACCATGAAGGAAAGCAGTTTTCATATCCATCTGCTCTATTTCTAAATCAAGACTTGCAGTCAAACTCAAAACATTCCTAATAGAAGATCTTTTCATAACCAGTGAAATTTTTTTATCATAGTCAACTCCCTTTTTCTGCCTATAGTCCTTGACCACCAATCTAGCCTTGTACCTTGGAGACTGAGAAGTTTCTTCATGCTTCAACCTATTCCACCTGTTCTGCAAAGCTTTCTTCTCTTTTGGCAACTTCACAAGTTCAAATGTCTGACTATTATGCAAGGATTTCATTTCATCTTGCATTCGATCATACCATTTTTTATTGTCATCGCCTTACATAGCTTCCTCATAACTTTCAGGTTCTTCCCCACCAGTCAAGGTCACATACCCATCAGTAAATGTCACATACTCATTAGAAGGATACCTCGTTGAAGGTCGTCATTCTCTTGTAAAACTTCTAGGATGAAAACCTGGTAGATCTTCAGGTAGCTCAGGTTGATTATCAGCAACATCATCAATTGGAGCATCAATCGAATCTCCCATCTACTGATTATCAGGAACCAAAGGCTCATTTTACTACATATGATCTTGATCTTGATTCTTTGCTGGTTCTGGTGAAGGAGGTGGCTAAATTGGATCTATATCGGTCAAGTCATTGCTCTCTTGGGATTGACTTTTCTTTGCCTTATCAATATTTTCAATGGTCTGGTCTTCAATAAACTCTACATCATGGCTTCTTACATGCTTCTTTTCAACTGGATCATGAAGCATGTAACCCAACTCATCTTGATTATAGCCAATAAAATGCACTGTCTTATCTTCACATCCAACTTGGATATCTCGTCCTTTGGAATATGAATAAATATTTTGCATTCAAAGACTCTCAAGTGACCATATGAGACATCTTTGTCCAACCAAATATGATCCAAAACATCATTATCCAAAGCAATTATTAGACTTAAATTAATCAAATGAGCCGCTATAAGTAGCTTCACCCCAAAAGTCTTTAGGTAGCTTAGCTTCAGTAAGCATACACCGGTACCTAACCCTTTTAATCAATGTTCTATTCATCCTTTCTACCTAAATGTTCAACTGAGGTATTTTAGGAAGTGTCCTTTCATGCCTAATACCTTGCTGCTTGTAATACTCATCAAATGGTCTATGATACTCACCACCATTACCAGTGTGAATACATTTAAACTTTTTATCTGTTTGCCTCTCAACCAAAGCTTGGAATTGTTTGAACTTTTTCAAAGTTTGGTTCTTTGTTTTCAAAGCATAAGTCCAAAGCTTTCTTGAATGATCATCAATAAAAATAATAAAGTAAATAGCTCCACTAAAAGACCATATCTTCAAAGGACTATAAATATCGAAATGCACTAATTTCAAGAAGTCTGCTTTTTTTAAGGTTGATGTTTATTGAAGGATAATCTTCTTTATTTGCCATCCATGCAATGAGAACATTTCTCCAACTCTGTATTCTTCAAACCGGAAAGAACATCCTTTCGAGCCAAACAATTATCTTTACTTTTGAGCCACAAGCTACAAATTTATTTATTTTCAATCGCATCCGCACTATCTTTTGCAATCATGACATGCATCACATGTAAACTTGAAGTACCTTTTTCTCGAGCCACTACTAAGTTGCCTTTAATAAGTTTTCATTGTCCAAAGCCAAAAGTGTTTACAAATCCTTTATTATTGAGTCTTTTAACTGAAACCAAATTCAAGCGAACATCTAGAGTGTGTCTAACATCTATGAGTAGCAACTTCATTCCCATATTAGTCTCAAGACAAATATCTCTTACACTAATAACCTTAGCCAAGCCATCATTACCCATCTTAAGCACCCCAAAATTTTCTGGAGTATAGGAAGTGAATAACTCCTTCTTCGATGTAATATCTATTGAGGCGCCACTATCAATTACCCAGCTGAACTAATCATCAGAAACAAAATTGGCCTTGTACTCATAATCAATAATGTCAACAATGAAAAGATCATCTAAAATAGTAGATACATGATCATTACTTCCATCATCCTTCTTTTCTTTTTTACCTTTGTTCTCCTTTTTCAAAAGAAAGCAATATTTTTGGACATGGCTCATTTTATGATAGTAATGACACTCAACATTTTTGTATCTTGACTTGGATTTACTCTTACTTTTAACTCTACCTTTTTAATCTCTATTCTGATTTCTCTCCCTATTTCAATGACTAACATTTCAAAGTGTGACAAAAAATTCTGCGTCTTCCTTCTCATCTCTTTATTTAAAATGCCACTTTTAATAAGTTGCATGCTTAATTTACCATTCGGAGCAAAACTAGTAAGAGAGATACGAAGTGTCTTCCAAGAATCTGGTAGAATATTTAGCAACCATAATCCTTGAACCTCGTCTTCAAACTTGATTCCCAGGGTTGACAACTGATCAAGAACCTCTTGAAATTCATTAAGTGATCAAAGACTTATATATGATTCTTCCTTGTATCTCAAATTCATCAACACAAGTACAATTTATTATTGCCAGACTTGGAAGCGTACAAGGATTTAATTTGATTCCACAAAGTCCTAGCTTGTGTCTCATTAGTAATGTGATTGTAAACATTATCATCTATTCATTGCCTAATGAAACCATAAACTTGTTGGTGTTTGAACTCCCATTCTTCATTTGTTTTAGATTCCGATTTTAGTGTAGAAAATATAGATAAATGTACAAATTCTTAAATTTTTTCTTCCATAAATGGTAATTAGTGCCATTCAAACTTATCATCCTAGTAGAATTATTTGCCTCCATCTTTCAAGGAAGTTATAACCAAATGTCTAAAACTGAGCTTTGATACCAAATGATAGGAATAAAACACATAATTTCTTACTTGCAAGAATTAGAGGAGTAACAATACCCACTTACAACAAGTAATAATAGCAAACAATAATACCCAATAGCAGTGAAAAATCACACAAACTAGAAAATAGAGGTAAGCTAACACACCAAAATTTTTAACGTCGAAAACCTCCTCAATGTGAGAAGTAAAAATCATGAGTAACCAAGACCAAGAAATAGCTTTACTATGATAAAAAAAAATAGAGTACAAGAGAGTCACAAATTACTGTGCAAAATATGCATACAACAAGCCAAACAACCCAAGCATCAAATCTTACAAAACAAGAACAAGAAGATGAAAATATCACAAAAAATAGAGCTATTGTGTGTGGCTAATATCTCCATCTATAGACATCGAATTGAAGATTTGAATGGTAAAAATTAAGAACCAGATTTCTGAAATACACTGTCCAAATTTGAGCTCAATCCAATGGTTAACAAATTTGCAATGACCTTACAGAGATAACTTTATATATGTGCGAAAATAACTTTCTCTCTTCTCTTCTCTTCTCTTTAGTATTTGGTGTTCTTTTACAAATGTGGTCTCTCTCAGTAACCCTGGCACATCCTCAGCAACATCAACTATCCATGGGCCTGGATACCAATATTTAGGCTTTTTTCACATAGGAAAAGAGCTCAAAACCCAACACTCTATGTATTATAGAATTGTCCCTACATACGAAATGTCTGGGAAAGCAGCGTTGATAGTACAATGCAAAATGACTTCTTCAATCAAAATCTTCACAGTTAGATGGAGGAAAACTTGAGCTTGGATACTCGAAATCACAATAGGACCGCTTGGACCATCTTTTTTATCACCATATGTAACGCTGCATGGAGGAAACGAATTGATTTTCAACCAAGAAAACGTCTCCTGTGCTAGTCTTTCCTACTCAACTCATAATCTAGAAAAAAACATGAAGAGGTGCTATCCCTAACAGAGTCCAGTAAAAAAACGCTTAGTTCCACAAGGGTGAGTACATCGGATGGGAACTTTCGAAGGTAAGTGGCTTCAAGCTCAACACGAACAATTCATTCTTCTCTACCTCCAAGATTGGTACTTACGGTGGGTTAATTCGAGACTCCCAAAGTCGATTTCTAACTGGCTTCTGGATGAATATTAAGAGTACTTTCATAACTAAAACAGAGCTTTAGGGTCTCTATACAGGCCTGAAGCTTGCGACGAAACTCAACATCCAGAGCTTGGTAATTGAAACTGACTTGCTGTGCAAACTACAATTCCTCCATAACCACCCTATCCAGCGACTTCTCTTGTTTTAGCAGTTAGGGCTCTGTTGGCCAAGCCTGAAAATTTTTTAACAAGACATATCTTCATGGAAGCAAATTTTCTAGTAAATGCTCGTGCTCTAACGAAACATGTCCAACTTATGGCTTCCATTGTTGTGACCAACTTCTAATAAGTGCTCTGGCGAAGCATGTCCAAGGAAGTCTTTATGGCCTCCATTGTTGTGACCAAATTCTAGTAAGTATTTATTGTCCTGCCACTTGAAGTAGATAAAAGAAAAATGATTTTTTCTAGAACCATTCTTGTGTAATTTTTTTTTTGTTCTTTTAAACCTATGGCCTTATTCTCTCAAAAAAAAAAAAATATGTCGAGGTATTTTGAGATACTTTTTAAGATCAATAATATATTAATTTAGAAATTTTATTTAAAAAAATTGTAGAATTGTGAAGGTAATAATGAGAGAATTTTTAGAATTTAATTCACATTAAAGTTAAAATTAATTTTTGATATAATTAAATAAAAAATAATAAAAAATTACTTGTGTTAATTAAATTAAAAAATTATTCATATTCTCTTATCAATGAGAATATTATTAAGTATATACTTTTGTTTATTGTTTATGATACTTTGGTTACATTACTCGGCTAATCACACCTGCCAAAGGAAAAAGAAAACATGATGTTGGCAATTACCCTTGTAACCGCACCAAATGTAAATGTAATGCATTTGCCAGAGTAAATCAGCATGCATTTTATTACATGGAAACACACATGTTTATTACTTTTAGAAGCTTGAGCCCTTCACAAATTACAATTATTAGTGCTAACGACTATATTACAAATGGAAAAGTATATGGGACCAACTAATAATCAGTTAAAAATGGAACAACATAATTAATTATAATTAGTTTTATTAATTTATAATTTAATTTGTTTGTTAAATTATTGTTGATCACGTTCAAAACATGAGAGAAGATATGCTAGTGTTAGGAGAGAATCATGGAACAGATGCTTTGATCATTCATTAGTTGGTTCTATATAATTAATTATGTTTTATTAATGCGTAACACATAAAATATAGAAATCATATCCAAAACCATCTAATTTACAAGAAAAAGAAACATCCGTGTACCTATCAGTAACAACATCCGATTAAAATCACCGGTGCTTCTGATTTACCAGTTAGCTGATTCTTGGCTTATATAGAGTTAGTTCCCTAGCATTGTTGATTACAAATTCAATTCAAACTTGGAACTTTATATGTACCCCTCATTGTTTGTCCTTTATCCTGCATCCAGTCAACATTAGTAATACTAAGCTGTTTAAATTTAAACCGATTTAAATTAAACCATTTTTTTAATTTAATTCAAATTAAAAACCGATTAAAATTGCATTAATTTAGATTTGATTGGATTCTATATTTTGCAAATCGCTGGATCAGATTGAATTTCGAATTTACTTTTTATAACCGATCCAATCCAATCCAAATAACATAATGTGCTATAATATTATTATTTTATTATTATATTTACAATTATAGTTATAACATGTTCAATTAGTAATATATTTTTATATTATTCATATATTATTATTATTTAATAAATATTTCATGTTTAAAATGTTATTTTTAATTATTTATTTTAACTAACCTATAATTTTATTTCTATTGTTATGTTATCATTAGTTTTTTAAGATATTGTTGAGACTTGTTATGTCATTGTTGATTATTTATAATTTGAGGTTGATACTTGTTATATGTATTTAATTTTTTTAATTTACAAAACCGCAAATCCAATCTAATCCAAATTGTTTGAAATTGAATCGGATCGGATCGAATTTTTTTTAAATCATCTAATCTAAACTGTACAACAAATAAAATTAGTATTTAAATCAAATGAATTTTTAACTCAAAACCAATTCAAACCATACTGCAAAACCCTAAATAATGCCAATGGTACGTACACTTAAATATATTTTTTTGGACGCTTACATTTAAATATTTTATCGCACCTAAATTGATATTGGGTTACATTATCTGTATGTTTTTGTTCACACCAAAATAAAAGAATAAACAGACAGATTAGGGTCTAAAGATATCTTGTTGGATAAAAATAAAAGAGAGAATCAAATTTTAATTGAGAGTATTTTAAAATTAAACTTTTTTGCCAAAAAAATTTAAATTTTCTTTAATAATTGAGAACATTTAAAAATTAAATTTACTTTAAATTATTTTTTTAAAATAATCGTTAGAAAAATTCTAGTTGACAAATACTTTTATTTGATATTGTCTTAGATATGAACAGACACTAACCAATATTATCTTTTCTTACACCAGAAGATTAGAAGTGCTCAACACCCTAATAATGCTACACATCTAATTTTTTTATTAATCAAATCCAATCAAATTGGTCTAACAAAATAAAAATTAGTTATAACTAATATTATTCCAATTCTTATTATTTAATTTAGTTAGACTTAATTCATAAAAAAATTTGAATGTATAATATTATTCTTCAATACCCTCCTCTCTTTTACCCCAATTGATAATTAATGATAGATGTATGGATATTTTATTTAAAAAGTAGTTTTAAGATAGTCTACTCTATGTAAAATGTATAAAAAATCTATTTTTAAACGGTATGATTAAAAAAATGGATATAAAATGATTATTTATATTATTATTTAACATTTGATAATTGAGATAAAATTAATAAAATCATTACAATTTTTTGAAAAATCAATTTTTATTTAAAATCATAAATTTTAAAATATTACTTTGATTTATAAATTAATTTTCAATTTAAAATTATCATTTTAGATTATAATATACTTTTAACTTTCATTTTTTTTCTGGTAAGTATATTATTATTTTTAACTTTTTATCCAAACAATCTAATGGTTTTTTTTTTTTTTTTTTTTTTTGTTATTGGGACAGAGCAAACAAGCCTATGTTACTTTCGCCTAGTTTATTTATGGGCTTTAGGGGACCCTAAAGCCATGAACCCATGTACCCTGTTCGAACAGCATGTAGAATACTGACGCAAACTGAAAGAACAGCATGTAGAATGACACACAAATAAATAAATAAATAAAATAACAATCAAACAAAAAAACATAATAAATAAATGAATAAATAGCATGTATACAAGGCAGAATGGAACGTAGAAAGTCACAAGTGAAATTTTTGAAAAATTTTAAAATATTTTAATATTTAATTAATTTAATATTATATTTAATATTTAAAAAAAATCTAGAGAACCAATTAAAGTATCAGCCAACTATAATGAGGCCATAACAAAAAAACCCAATAACATAAAAAAAACATCCCATAATATTACTCAAACATAACCCTAATTTGATTTTTTTATTACTCAATGTGAAAATACAAAAAAAAAAAACAACTGCACACCCCACCTTTTCCTCCCACTCCCACTCACACCATTCACACTACTGGTTTCCTTTCCCGCTCTACTCACGTCATCGCACCACCCCCACAAATGGTGTTGACCCCGTTGTGTCCTCCATTGTAGTTGTTATCTGTGCGAAGTTGGTGATTCTTTTCGTCGCAACGCACGATCTACATGCAATATCTTCTACGATGCAGTTGATTCCGCTACGTGAAGCTTTGTCCGCAAGTTCCGTCTATCCTAAGTCGCCGACATAGGTTCTTCTTTGCAAAGCTGTTCTTCCTACAGACGAACATCATCACTACGAGGTATAGCGCTACATGCAACGTATTTTGTGGCGCGATCAGACCCTTCAAAGAACTCCCTTGCTGTCAATTGTAAACAGATACTCTGAGAAGATAAATGTAGGATATTTTTGTTAAAATTCGGATTTTTTTAATAAACTAACTGTGGGATGTTTCTTCTATTAATTTGGGATGTTTCTTTTATTAAATTTGGGATTTTTTGTTGCACTTAAGTTGTTTCTTTTATTAAACTAACTGTGGGACGTTTCTTCTGTTTAACTTGGGATGTTTCTTTTAGTAAATTTAAAAATTTTTTTGTTACACTTGGAATGTTTCTTTTGTAAAATTTGAAATTTCTATTGTTAAAGTTGGGATATTTTTTTTGTTAAACTTTAGATTTTTTTTCTTAAACTTAGGGTGTATCTTTTGTTCAATGTAGGTCGCCACGAACGACGCACAAAGGAGTTGCGGCGGACGGTACGGTGGTAGCGTAATGGACAGTTGAAGACGAGGTACCGGTGACGTGATGAGAGGGCACGAGATGGGGCTTTACGTTGACAAAGAGGTTACGTTTCGCTAATCCTGATTTGATGACTGATGACACGTCATCTTAAGCAGTTTTTAGGGTTCTTTTTCATTTGTTTTCTTAGGTTTTCTTAGATTTTTAATTAAATTTATGTTTTCTAGTGGAATTTTATAACTAATCAAATATTTAGAGTTGTGCTAGTATTATTGTGTTTTCAGGAGTTTTTGACTCAAAATAATCAAGAATTAAGGTCTTTTTAGCAAAAAAAAAACCCAAATTGGTTCAAAAACGGTCCAACCAGGCTCAAGAAGCATAAGAACTGGATGCCCAGCCTTCGGCATGGACGCTTAGCAGCCCACACACACACGCTCGGTGGCCTCGTTCCACACGCTCGGCTTCTGATTCACAAGCCCGGCGTCTTCCCTCCAATTCAAGCCAAGCCTAGCATCCCTCATCCATTTGCACACACAAGCCCGACGCCAATCACATGCCCAGCGGCCAAGTATCCCTGGAGGTGCGAATTGGGCCTACGCCCAAATTTAAGGATACAAGCCTGGCGTGGTTCAAGCCTCAACTCCCAGGATTAAATGCTTTAACACTTGACAAGGCCCAAATTCAGTTATCAAATTATTAGAACTCTTAATCACATCCGAAGATTGAAGATTGAAGATTCAAGATTCAAGAAGATTAGTTATCATTAATTCCTTCTAGAAATATAAAGATTTGGTTTTCGGATTTGTTTATATATTAGATTTGAATTCTTGCTTTGATTTGAATTTGAAAGTAGAAAGTTAGCTATCTTGTCTGTTCGAGAGATAAGATTAGGAGTAGTTTTGAATTTAAATTCTAGAACTTAGGTTATAAATAAGTGAGCATTGTTCACAGAGAAGGCATCACCCATCCATCGGACACCTCTCTCATCACTAAGATTAGTGTTTTTCACGAGTCACTAAACCTCCTTCGTTGAAGGTTAGGAGCTTTGTTTGGTTTTGAAATGAATAATGTAAGTCTGTTTTATTTCAATTCATGCTTCTTTACTTTTTCAAGATTGAGTTTTGTTCTTCATCAATAAGGGTTAGAACTATTGAGAAATATTTTATATCTGTCTTGGATTTTGATTTTTTATTTGGAAAAATTAATTTCAGAATTAACTTAAAACTCGTCTCATAATCTTTACTTATCTAGATTTAGTTCAAATACGTGACATATAATTCGATTAGTGATAGCTCTTGAAGGGTATACAGCTTAAAATCAAAATGGTTCTTCACCTCTTCTCTCGATTAATTGAGCAAAGGATTGGTGATTAATTGGATTTAGAGAAATTAAATCACCAAGAGATTGGAGTTTAGTCATAAATGATTTGCTGTGAAAAGATCTTTGCATGAATTAAACAAGAAAGCATAAGCGTTGTTCTTCCAAGAATCAAACATCTCCGAAACCTTTAACATTCTCATCTATTGATTTCTGTCAACTTCAAGTATTGTCCCAATTCTCTTCTTCTGTTTCTTCTTTTCTATAAGATCCGCAATCCAAAGTCTAAGGTTTGATCAATCTAATTAGATATTTAATTAGACGTTGCTTGCATCAATCTGTTAATCCTCGTAGGAACGATATCCACTCACTGTGATATTACTTGAACGATCCGGTGCACTTATCGGTATCCGTGAACTTTAATTTTCTCTCATCAAGATTTTGACACTGTTGTCGGAGATTAATTGAGATTGACTACATACGTCCAGTTAAATCCTAAATTAGATCTTGTTTATTTTTTCTATTCTTTTTGTTTCTTTTATTCCCTTTATTTTTAGACTTTTCTTTCTTTCTTTCTTTTTTCCTCATGCCGCAAGGTACATTTGATCTCCTTTTGTGTTTTTTCATGCTAAAGAGAGAAGACCCCGCACCTCTCTAGCACGATTCTGAAACAGAGCTAACACTATTTTGATTAAGAAATAAAGCAAGAGCCTGGAGAGAAGAAAAAGAAGAGAGAATAGCAGAAGATTAAAACAATGCAAGAAGGACCCTTAGAAACTACAACACTTCTACCTCCAAAAGTTATGGAGATAGCATAGTGAGGCCCATGGTTCAAGAGAATAACTTTGAACTAAAGCCTTCACTAATCCAATTGGTACAACATGACCAATTTGGAGGTATCCCTCAAGAGGATCTAAACATTCACATAACTAATTTTTTGCAACTATGTGACCCTGTGAAGAGTAATGGAGTTAGCCTGGAAGCCATCTGGTTGAGGCTATTCCCGTTATCTCTGGGAAATAGAGCCACACAATGGCTCCAAGCTCAACCCTTGGGCAGCATCACTTCGTGGGAGGATCTAGTTAGCAAATTTTTAACTAAATACTTCTCACCTCAAAAGCTTACCCAATTAATGAATGACATCAATTCATTCTCCTAAAAAGAGGGTGAATTGCTCTATGAATATTGGGAGAGATACAAAGAGATGCTTAGGAGATTTTCACACTATGCCTTTTTCAAATGGCTCCAAATCTAAACTTTTTATGATTGCATCTCTCAAGCCTTGAGAACGATGATTGACTCATCGACTGGAGACTCCTTACATAGAAAGATGCCTGAAGAATCATTAGAATTGATAAAGACAGTGGTGGGCAACAATTTCATGTATTCATCCAAAAGGGCACAAAAAAGGGTGTGATGGCGCTAGACACCATGGACACACTTCTAGCACAAAATGAAATGATGTCCAGGCGAATAACCTCACTCAAAAATAACTAGAACATAAACAAGTAGCGGCCATCAGAACCTCTTGTGATCTATGTGGAGGAGAACATCCAAATTAAAGATGTAATATATACACAGAAGGCCATTTATCCACCGAACAAGTGAACTTCATGGGATATTCTCAAGGACAAAAAATGATCCATTCTCAAAAATTTATAATCCAAGCTAGAGGAACCATCCTAATTTTGGTTAGGGTAATCAAGGACAAAAGAATTCCAACAACCTATATCAACAAACAAACCATCAAAAACCATCATCTCTTGAGCACACGACCAATGCCACCTTTGTGCAATAAATCCAAGACTTTATACAAGAAGCAAGAACAAATTTCAAATATCAAGGAGCTTCTATGAGAAACTTAGAGGTGCAATTAGGACAAGTGACCAAGCAATTGGCAGAAAGGCCTACCAAGTTCTTTCCTAGTGACAATGTACCAAATCCTAGAGAAGATTGTAAGGCCATCTCTCTAAGAAATCAGTGATTAATAAGGAGCTCCCCAAGGAGGATGAAAAGAAAATCGAAGACCCTCCAGAAGAAAAAAATGAGGAGAATCTAGAGGAACCTCCTACATCAACAAAACTCAAGAAGAAAAAGGTAAAAACATATGAATCAAGAATTCCATACTCGTAGAGACTCCAGAAGCAAGATCAAGAGAAGAACTTTTCAAAGTTCTTAGAGATATTCAAGAAGTTACAAATCAACATTTCTTTTACTGAAGTCTTTTATAAAATGCCTCTCTATGCCAAGTTTATGAAAGAATTGTTGCCAAGAAAAGATTACTCAAAGAAGATGAGATAGTGATTCTTACCAAGGAGTGTGGTGGACGAAATTGTGATTCATTCTTTTCTAACTCGAAACAATCCCCGGTAATGGCTCCAAAAACTTGGTGCTCAATATTACGGTGTCTAAAATTCAATTCACAACTCCGCACAACTAACCAGCAAGTGTACTGGGTTGTCCAAGTAATAAACCTTACGCGAGTAAGGGTCGATCCCACAGAGATTGTTGGTATGAAGCAAGCTATGGTCACCTTGTAAATCTCAGTTAGGCGGATTAAATAGTTTTGGTTTTCGAAAATTAATAATAAATTAGAAAATAAAAGGGATAGAAATACTTATGTAAATCAATAGTGGGAATTTCAGATAAGTGCATGGAGATGCTGTGCTCCTCTTGAAACTCTACTTCACTACTCTCTCTTCCAATCCTTCTTACTCCTTTCCATGGCAAGCTGTATGTAGGGGTTCACTATCATCAATGGCTACTTTCAATCCTCTCGAAAAAATGGTCCTATGCGCTGTCACTGCACGGCTAATCGTCTGGAGGCATCACCCTTGGTTGATAGCTACATCCCATCCTCTCAGTGAAAACGTTCCAAATGCTCTGTCACAGCACGGCTAATCATCTGTCGGTTCTCAATCAGGTTGGAATAGAATCCATTGATTCTTTTGCGTCTGTCACTAACGCCCAGCCTTTAGGAGTTTGAAGCTCGTCACAGTCATTCAATACCGGAATCCTACTCGGAATACCACAGACAAGGTAGACTTTCCAGATTCCCAGGATCCTACTCGGAATACCACAAACAAGGTTAGACTTTCCGGATCCTCATGAATGCCGCCATCTTTCTAGCTTATACCACGAAGATTCTGTTGGGGAATCTAAGAGATATGCGCCCGGCCTAAGGTAGAACGGAAGTGGTTGTCAATCACGCGCGTTCATAAGTGAGAATGATGATGAGTGTCACGGATCATCACATTCATCAAAGTGTTGTGCAACGTATATCTTGGAAGAAGAATAAGAGAGAATTGAATAAAAAGTAATAGTAATTGTATTGAAACTTGAGGTACAGCAGAGCTCCACACCCTTAATCTATGGTGTGCAGAAACTCCACCGTTGAAAATACATAAGTAAAAGGTTCAGGCATGGCCGAATGGCCAGCCCCCAAAACGTGATCACAGGATTCAAAATACAATCCAGGATGAGATTATGATAGTAAAAAGTTCTATTTATAATAAACTAGCTCCTAGGGTTTACATGAGTAAGTAATTGATGCATAAATCCACTTTCGGGGCCCACTTGGTGTATGTTTGGGCTGAGCTTGATCAATCCACGAGCTGAGGCTTCTCTTGGAGTTGAACTCCGAGTTATGACGTGTTTTGGGCGTTCAACTCCGGATCATGACGTTTTTCTGGCGTTTAACTCCAGACAGCAGCATGTACTTGGCGTTCAATGCCAAGTTACGTTGTCAATTTCCGAATAAAGTATGGACTATTATATATTGCTGGAAAGCTCTGGATGTCTACTTTCCAACGCCATTGAGAGAGCGCCATTTGGAGTTTTGTAACTCCAGAAAATTTATTTTGAGTGCAGGGAGGTCAGATTCCAACAACATCAGCAGTCCTTTTGTCAGCCCTTTTCAGAGTTTTGCTCAAGTCCCTCAATTTCAGCCAGAAATTACCTGAAATCACAGAAAAACACACAAACTCATAGTAAAGTCCAGAAATGTGAATTTAACATAAAAACTAATGAAAACATCCCTAAAAGTAGCTTGAACTTACTAAAAACTACCTAAAAATAATGCCAAAAAGCGTATAAATTATCCGCTCATCAGAGTGCAGTGTCATCATTCAAAGGAACCTACCAAAAAATTAAAGGGTCCTGGTAGTTTTTAAATTCCTTACACTATTGGGGATGTCACTATTGGCAAGACTCTTTGTGACTTAGAAGCTAGCATCAATCTGATTTCTCTGACCATACTAAAGAGGCTACACATTGAGGAGGTGAAGCCAACCAGAATCTCATTACAACTAGTTGATCAATTAATGAAGTTTTCACATGGGATAGGAAAAAACTCATTGGTCAAGGTCAGAAGGTTTATCTTTCCCGTCAACTTCATAATTCTTGACATAGAGAAAGATAAGGATGCCTTTATCATCTTAGAAAGATCATTCTTAGCCACCGGATGGGCACTTATTGACGTCCAAAAAGGAGAGATAATACTGAGGGTGCATAAAGAACAAATAGTTTCTAATGTCTTCAAAGCCATGCAACACCCTAGCGAAATAGAGGATTGCATGAGAATTTACTTAATTGACATCTTAGTCTAAGAGATTATGGACGAAAGAACCCTTGAAGACTGGTGCACGAAATTGTAATCATCAACAATGGCGCCAATAGACTTGGAGCTCTCAAACGTGAATCACACTTTGTCACAACTTTGCACAACTAACCAGCAAGTGCACTGGGTCGTCCAAGTAATACCTTACGTGAGTAAGGGTCGATCCCACGGAGATTGTTGGTATGAAGCAAGCTATGGTTCTCTTGTAAATCTCAGTTAGGCGGATTCAAATGGTTATAATGGTTTTGAATATAAAGATAAATAAAGCATAAAATAGAGATAGAGATACTTATGTAAATCATTGGTGGAAATTTCAGATAAGTGTATGGAGATGCTTTGTTCTTGTTGAATCTCTGCTTTCCTACTGCCTTCATCCAATCCTTCATACTCCTTTCCATGGCAAGCTGTATGTTGGGTTTCACCGTTGTCGATGGCTACCTCCCGTCCTCTCAGTGAAAATGGTCCAAATGCTCTGTCACAGCACGGCTAATCATCTGTTAGTTCTCGATCATGTCGGAATAGAATCCAGTGATTCTTTTGCGTCTGTCACTACGTCCAACACTCGCGAGTTTGAAACTCGTCACAGTCATTCAATCCTTGAATCCTACTTGAAATACCAGTGATGAAGGGAATTCTGGCGTTTAACACCAGCCAGGGTACCTGGCTGGGCGTTAAACGCCCACAATGGCCAACATTTGGGCATTAAACGCCATAATGGATACCATTCTGGGCGTTTAACGCCAGAAAGGTGGGGGACAGAGATTTTGCTTTCTAATTAAAATTTTTTCAAACTTTCCTGTTTTGATCCATAATTTTCTACATAAACACATTTCAAACTTTCATCATTCGCCTTCAAATCTTCAAAAATTAAAATCATTCTTCAAATATCTCTAAAATCCTTCCCAAATCTTCTTCAAAAACTCAAATATTTCTCAAATTCTTTCCATATCTTCTCAAATATCCTTCAAAATTTTCGAAATCTCACCCCCTCCCTTATAAATACATGTTCGGCCATCCCTTTCTCCCCACCATTCGAATTTGCTCTCCTCTTCTCTCTTCTCTTTCCTTTCTTTTGCTTGAGGGCAAGCAAACCTCTAAGTTTGGTGTGCTTTTCCGTGATCACTAAGCTAAGAATCATCAAGATCATGGCTCCTAAGGGAAAACAAACCAATTCAAGAGGCAAGAAAGAGAATAATCCAAAGAGTCTTTGGAATCAAGAGAAGTTCTTAACCAAAGAACATGAAGACCATTATCACAAAATAATGGGTCTGAGGTCAGTGATCCCGGAAGTCAAATTCGATCTAAAAGAAGATGAATATCTGGGGATCCAAGAGCAAATTCGAAATAGAGGATGGGAAGTTCTAACCAATCCTGAGATAAAGGTTGGAAGAAATATGGTTCAGGAATTCTACTCAAATCTGTGGCTGACAGATAAGCAGAGAATGACTGGAACCGCTTTCCATACTTACAGAACCATGGTCAGAGGGAAAGTTATCTACTTCCATCTGGACAAAATAAGAGAGATCTTCAAATTGCCTCAACTGCAAGATGATCCTGAATCCTTTAATAGGAGAATGGTGAGAGCAGATAAGGGGTTGGATCAAGTTCTAGAGGACATATGCCTCCCTGGAACTAAGTGGACAACCAATTCAAAAGGTGTCCCAAACTAACGCAAGAGGGGAGATCTCAAACCAGTTGCAAGAGGCTGGTTGGACTTCATAGGGCGTTCCATATTGTCCACTAGCAACCGTTCTGAGGTTACTATCAAGAGAGCAGTGATGATTCATTGTATTATGTTGGAAAGAGAAGTGGAGGTTCATCATCTGATTGCTTGTGAGATCTACACAATTGCAAACAAGAATTCCACTGAAGCCAAACTGGCTTACCCAAGCTTAATCTCTTTGCTATGTAAAGATGCTGGGGTGAGGATGGGAGTAGATGAATTCATCCCAATTGAGCACCCAATCACCAAGAGGTCAATGGAAGGACAAATGCAAGATAACTCTATCAAAAGAAGGGCACAGGAGTTCCTCCCTGAACTTCCTGAAATTGACTACTAGACTCGTCTAGAAGCATCTGTTATCAAGCTACAAGAAGCTATGGAACAAATTAAGGAAGAACAGCAGAATCAAAAATGCATGCTCTGCAAATTGATGAAGGAACAAGAGAAGCAGGGGCGTGAGCTACAGGAGTTGAAGCGCCAAAAGCTCTCCATTGAAGGGTCAGATACCCCACAAGTTGAGGGAGCATCCACTTCTCAAAATCAAGGTTGTTGAGTCCTAACTCTGTGATAACCTCTATCATTAGGAGTCTATTTAAATTTTTTTTTCTATTACTATTAGTCTTATCTTATATCTATTTTTGAGTCTTATTCTTAATTCATGATTAATAAAATTTAAGGTTCATGTCCTAAAGCTATGAATGTCCTATTAGTTCATCACCTCTCTTAAATGAAAAATGCTCTAATCACAAAAGAACAAGAAGTACAGGATTTCGAATTCATCTTTGAAACTAGTTGAATTAGTTTGATGTGGTGACAATACTTTTTATTTTCTGAATGAATGCTTGAACAGTGCATATGTCTTTTAAATTTGTTGATTTAAGAATGTTAAAATTGTTAGCTCTTGAAAGAATGATGGAAAAGGAGAAATGTTATTGAGGATCTGAAAAATCATCAAATTGATTCTTGAAACAAGAAAAAGCAGTGAATACAAAAAAAAGAACGAAAAATAATAATAATAATAATAAAGTTGTGATCCAAGGCAAAAAGAGTGTGCTTAAGAACCCTGGACACCTCTAATTGGGGACTCTAGCAAAGCTGAGTCACAATCTGAAAAGGTTCACCCAAGTATGTGTCTGTGGCATGAATGTATCCGGTGGTAATACTGGAAAACAGAGTGCTTTGGGCCACAGCCAAGACTCATAAAGTAGCTATGTTCAAGAATCATCATACTTCACTAGGAGAATCAATAACACTATCTGAGTTCTGAGTTCCTATAGATGCCAATCATTCTAAACTTCAAAGGATAAAGTGAGATGCCAAAACTGTTCAGAAGCAAAAAGCTACTAGTCCCGCTCATCTAATTGGAGCTAAGTTTCTTTGATATTTTGGAGTCTATAGTATATTCTCTTCTTTTTATTCTATTTTGATTTTCAGTTGCTTGGGGACAAGCAACAATTTAAGTTTGGTGTTGTGATGAGCGGATAATTTATACGCTTTTTGGCATTGTTTTTAGTGTGTTTTGAGTATATTTTAATTAGTTTTTATTACGTTTTTAGTTAAAATTCAATTTTCTGGGCTTTACTATGAGTTTGTGTGTTTTTCTGTGATTTCAAGTATTTTCTGGCTGAAATTGAGGGAACTGAGCAAAAATCTGATTTAGAGGCTGAAAAGGACTGCAGATGCTGTTGGATTCTGACCTCCCTGCACTCGAAGTGGATTTTCTGGAGCTACAGAAGCCCAATTGGCACGCTCTCAACGGCGTTGGAAAGTAGACATTCTGGGTTTTCCAGCAATGTATAATAGTCCATACTTTGCCTGATATTTGATGGCCCAAACCGGTGTTGCAAATCAGCTTCAGAATTCCCGGCGTTTAACGCCGGAACTGGCACAAAAATTGGAGTTAAACGCCCAAACTAGCATAAAAGCTGGCGTTTAACTCCAGAAAAAGTCTCTACACATGAAATCTTCAATGCTCAGCCCAAGCACACACCAAGTGGACCCCGGAAGTGGATTTTTACGTCATTTACTCATTTCTGTATACCCTAGGTTACTAGTTCACTATTAATAGGACCTTTTGATATTGTATCTGTACCTCATGACACTTTACACGTTTCTCATTGTATCTTCTACAGCATGAGTCTCTAAACCCCATGGTTGGGGGTGAGGAGCTCTGCTGTGTCTTGATGGATTAATGCAATTACTACTGTTTTTCATTCAATCACGCTTGCTTCTATTCTAAGATATCACTTGTTCCTAAACCTGATGAATGTGATGATCCGTGACACTCATCATCATTCTCATCTATGAACGTGTGCCTGACAACCACCTCCGTTCTACCTTAGATTGAGTAGATATCTCTTGGATTCCTTAATCAGAATCTTCGTGGTATAAGCTAGAATTGATGGCGGCATTCAAGAGAATCCGGAAGGTCTAAACCTTGTCTGTGGTATTCTGAGTAGGATTCAAGGATTGAATGACTGTGACGAGCTTCAAACTCCTGAAGGCTGGGCGTTAGTGATAGACGCAAAAGAATCACTGGATTCTATTCCAACCTGATTGAGAACTGACAGATGATTAGCCGTGCTGTGACAGAGCATGTTGAACATTTTCACTGAGAGGATGGGAGGTAGCCATTGACAACGGTGAAACCCTACATATAGCTTGCCATGGAAGGAGTCTTGCGTGCATGAAGAAGAAGACAGTAGGAAAGCAGAGATTCAGAAGATAGAGCATCTCCAAAACCTCAACCTGTTCTCCACTACTGCAAAACAAGTATTTATTTCATGTTCTTTTACTTTTTACAATCAACCCTGATAATTATTGATATCCTGACTAAGAGTTACAAGGTAACCATAGCTTGCTTCAAGCCGACAATCTCCGTGGGATCGACCCTTACTCACGTAAGGTATTACTTGGACGACCCAGTGCACTTGCTGGTTAGTTGTGCGGAATTGCAAAAGTGTGATTGCAATTTCGTGCACCACCAGCTTGTCCCAAGTGTCCAGGCTATCTTTAGGTTGTGAGTCCAACCATGTTCTAGCTCTGTCTCTTACAGAAAAAGGGAAAAGCATGAGCCTGTAGACTTCAGGATCTACTCCATTAGTCTTAAGAGTATCACAGATCTGTAAGAACTCAGTTAAAAACTGATAGAAATCTTCTGATGGAAGTCCATAGAACTTGCAATTCTGTTACATCAGAGCAACTAGTTGCGGCTTTAGCTCAAAATTGTTTGCTCCAATGGCAGGGATTGAGATGCTTCTTCCATAAAAGTTGAAAGTAGGTGTAGTATAATCACCAAGCATCCTCCTTGCATTATTATTGTTGTCATTATTTTCGGTTGCCATCTCCTCTTCTTTTTCGAAAATGTCTGCAAGGTTGTCTCTGGATTGTTGTATTTTAGTTTCTCTTAGTTTCTTCTTCAGAGTCCTTTCAGGTTCAGGATCTGCTTCAACAAGAATGTTCTTATCCTTGCTCCTGCTCATATGAAAAAGAATGAAACTGAAAATAATAATAGGGATCCTCTTTACCACAGTAGAGAGATTCCTTTATGTGAGTATAAGAATAAAAGAATAGAAGAAGGAGAAGAGAAAAATTCGAACACAAAGGGGAAGAGAGGGTTCGAATTTTGAGATGAAGAGAAGTGTTAGTAATTAAATAAATAAATAGAAGAAGATGAGAGGGGGAGAATTTCGAAAAATTTTTTTGAAAAATAGTTAGTGATTTTCAAAAATTGAGAGAAGAAATACAAATAAAATTAAAATTTGAAACAATAGTTAATTAAAAGAATTTTGAAAAACGGAGAGGAGTTTTCGAAAATTGGAGAGATAAAATTAGTTAAGTGGTTTTGAAAAAGATAAGAAATAGTAAAACAAACAAAAAGTCAATTAGTTAGTTGAAAAAGATTTGAAATTCAATTTTGAAAAGATAGAAAGTTAGAAAAGATTTTTGAAATCAATTTTGAAAAAAGATATCGTTTGAAAAAGATATGATTGAGATTTGTTTTGAAAAATATTTGATTTTTAAAATTAAAATTGATTACTTGACTAACAAGAAACTAAAAGATATGATTCTAGAATTTAAAGATTGAACCTTTCTTAACAAGAAAGTAACAAACTTCAAATTTTTGAATCAATCACATTAATAGTTAGTAAAGTTTTCAAAATTTTGAAATGAAATTAAGAAAAAGATTTTGAAAATAAATTTTAAAAAATTTTCAAAAATCATAAAAGAAAAATGAAAAAGATTTGATTTTGAAAAAGATTTTGGAAAGATAGGATTTTTAAAATTGAAATCTTGACTTGACTAACAAGAAACAACTTATTTTAAAAAAATTTTACTAAGTCAACCCAAAGATTTCGAAAATTGAGTAAAACAAGGAAAATATATTTTTATTTTTGAATTTTTAATGATGAGAGAGAAAAATATAAAAATGACTCACCACATGAAAATTATGAATCAAGACACATGATGCATGCAAGAACACTATGAATGTCAAGATGAACACCAAGAACACTTTGAAGATCAAGATGAACATCAAGACTTATTTTTGAAAATTTTCAAGAAAAGAAAAACATGCAAGACACCAAACTTAGAAATTTTCAATGCTTAGACACTATGAATGCAAAAATGCATATGAGAAACAACAAAAGACACAAAACAAGAAAATATGGAGATTAAACAAGAAGACTTATCAAGAACAACTTGAAGATCATGAAGAACACATGCATGAAATTTCGAAAAAAAATGCAAAAGTTTTTAAAACATGCAATTGACACCAAACCTAAAAATTGACACTAGACTCAAACAAGAAACACAAAATATTTTTTATTTTTATGATTTTATTAATTTTTTTGGTTTTTTTTTGAAAATTTCTTTTTGGAAAAACGAAAATAAAATAAAAATTTTTTGAAAAGAAAATTACCTAATCTAAGCAACAAGATGAACCGTCAGTTGTCCAAACTCAAACAATCCCCGGCAACGGCACCAAAAACTTGGTGCACGAAATTGTGATCATCAACAATGGCGCCAATAGACTTGGAGCTCTCAAACGTGAATCACACTTTGTCACAACTTCGCACAACTAACCAGCAAGTGCACTAGGTCGTCCAAGTAATACCTTACGTGAGTAAGGGTCGATCCCACGGAGATTGTTGGTATGAAGCAAGCTATGGTTATTTTGTAAATCTTAGTTAGGCGGATTCAAATGGATATAATGGTTTTGAATATAAAGATAAATAAAGCATAAAATAGAGATAGAGATACTTATGTAAATCATTGGTGGGAATTTTAGATAAGTGTATGGAGATGCTTTGTTCCTGTTGAATCTCTGCTTTCCTACTGCCTTTATCCAATCCTTCATACTCCTTTCCATGGCAAGCTGTATGTTGGGTTTCACCGTTGTCAATGGCTACCTCCCGTCCTCTCAGTGAAAATGGTCCAAATGCTCTGTCACAGCACGGCTAATCATCTGTCGGTTCTCGATCATGTCGGAATAGAATCCAGTGATTCTTTTGCGTCTATCACTACGCCCAACACTCGCGAGTTTGAAGCTCGTCACAGTCATTCAATCCTTGAATCCTACTCGGAATACCACAGACAAGGTTTAGACTTTTTGGATTCTCAAGAATGCCGCCAATGGATTCTAGCTTATACCATGAAGATTCTGATTAAGGAATCCAAGAGATACACACTCTAGCTCTCGCTTGTAGAACAGAAGTGGTTGTTAGGCACGCGTTCATAAGGACGGATGATGATGAGTGTCACAGATCATCACATCCATCAGATTGAAGTATGAGTGATATCTTAGAACAAGAATAAGCACGAATTGAATAGAAAACAGTAGTACTTTGCATTAAAACTCGAGGTACAGCAGAGCTCCACACCTTAATCCATGGTGTGTAGAAACTCCACCGTTGAAAATACATAAATGATGGTCCAGGCATGGTCGAATGGCCAGCCTCCCCAAAATGGCATATGAAATCGAAAATAAGGGAAAAGAACCCCTAGTACAATAGTAAAAAGTTCTATTTATACTAAACTAGCTACTAAGGTTTACAGAAATAAGTAATTGATGTAGAAATCCACTTCCGGGGCCCACTTTGGTGTGTACTTGGGCTGAGCTTGAGCTTTACATGTGCAGAAGCTTCCCTTGGGGTTAAACGCCAAGTTGTAACGTGTTTTTGGCGTTTAACTCTGGTTTGTGACGTGTTTATGGCGTTTTACTCCAGAATGCAGTATCGGACTGGCGTTGAACGCCAATTTGCGTCATCTAAGCTCGAACAAAGTATGGATCATCATATATTTCTGGAAAGCCCTAGATGTCTACTTTCCAATGCAGTTGAGAGCGCGCAATTTGGAGTTTTGTAGCTCCAGAAAATCTATTTCGAGTGCTGAGAGGTCAGAATCCAACAGCATCAGCAGTCCTTTGTCAGCCTGAATCAGATTTTTGCTCAGGTCCCTTAATTTCAGCCAGAAAATACCTGAAATCACAGAAAAATATACAAACTCATAGTAAAGTCCAGAAATGTGAATTTTGCATAAAAACTAATGAAAACATCCCTAAAAGTAGCTAGATCCTACTAAAAACTACCTAAAAATAATGTCAAAAAGCGTATAAATTATCCGCTCATCAAAGATCCTCTATATCACACAAATTATGAAACAAAAGAGGAGCTAGACAATGAATGTTTAATGGAAGATGACAATGAAAAGTGTTATGAAGCACCCCAAGTTCCAACCTAGAGGACTCAACGTCAAGTTAGTGATGTTAAGAAGCATTTATTGGGAGACAATCCAACTATGGCTAGTTCTCTTTTTTTTTTTCTTTTTCATTCTATAGTTGCATTAATATTTTCTTCTTCTCCTTTTCTGCATGCATCTTTTAATTATGGTTTACATATTTTATTTTTTAAAAAAAAAAGGGCTGAACACCAGGCGTTCAAAAAGGACCCCCAGCGTCCATAAGCCAAGGGGAGGCCACACGCCTAGCGTCCCAAATGGAAGCCAAGCGTCTTCAAAGGCAGCCCTCTTTAATTAAGTTACAATAATTAGAGTTTATCTTATTCCTTTTTTTTCATACATGTATGATTCTATATATAACTTACACTTATTCTTAAAATTTTGTTAAACTCTAAATTTAGTATAAGTCCTTTTGTTTGGTGTTGGTAACACCATGAACCTATAGATAATGAAGAACAAGGATAGAGAAGGTAGTGAAGATCGGGTAAGATGAATTCTCTCTGGTGGTAAGTTAATTCTTTTCATTTTTCGTTCTTGTTTATGTTTTCCTTTATCTTCTTTCTTTTTGCATGCACGGTATTTTTTGTTTTTGTTCCTTTATTCAAAATGTTAAAACTTGTTTGTTCCTCCAATGATCACTTTGTAATGGAAGAGATCTTAATGAAAGAAATTGAATAATGAATTCAAAACAAAAGTGGTGGTGCTGAAGAATGTGTGATTACATTTGATGAACTTAAAATATTTGAATCTTGAGAAAACAAAAGGATAATATTCAAAAACAAGATTTAAAAAAGTATCATGAGAATTCAAATCAATTTCTTGAAGCAGAAAAAAAGTATGGAAAGATAAAAAATATCAAAGTTATAAGGCTCTAAGAACTAATGACTAGGGCCAGTTATTTGCCTGTGATGCTTGTATTTCAAGAAAAGATTTGGGCAAGTAAATCCAATGGGTGTTTTATCACTCGATAACTTGGGCCAACTAAATTGGGATTATCGATTTATAGCCCGCTTAATAAGTCGCCTTAAGACAAAACATTAAGAAGTCCAAAGAGACTCTGGGCATCGATGTCTGGATCAATAAAATTCTAGTTATGTGCTTGTGGTGTGATTGTATCAAGGAGAGAGTAATTAGATTCGAGGGGTATTTTATCACCCGGTAACTTGGGTCAACTGATCCGGAATTATCGATTGAAAGCCCATTAAAAGCTATCTTGTAATAGAACACTTAGAGTCAAAACCCTCAAAGATCTTTCCCCGAATTAAATGTTAAGTAACTGGCTTCAAGTCATATAAGTCCAAAAGAATTCTCATAATACAATTTGGATCTAAATTTTTGGAAATTTTCAAAACCTAAGTATGCAAGGTTAATCAAAGATAAGAAAAACTGAATGTAATCATAAGGACTATCATAAATCTCACTTTTTGAAATTTAAATTTTAAAAACTCTTCAATTCTTTTCAATTAAGATAAACTCTGTTTACTTTTTTTTTAGGACAAGCAAAGTTGTAAGTTTGATGTTGTAAAACCCGGTTAATTAACGGCTAATTAATCCATAAATGAGAATTTATTCTAGAAAGCCTAAAATGTGATTTTTATGGCTAAATGTGATAGAGGAGACTGAGACGAGAATTTTGGTACCAATTTTATGGAATTCGGACCAAGATTGGACCGAACGGGCCAAACCGGGCCAACCAGACCCAAAGTGGGCCCTTGGCCCAACATAACTAGACTAAAACCCTAGTTTTCAGCACTCTCTCTCCTCACAACACTCATTTCACGCTGAAAATTGAAGAGAGAGGAGGAAGAACACTCTCTCAAGTTCTTTCTCTCACTTGATCTTCAAACCACCATAACTTTTGATCTAGAGCTTCGATTGCCGCTCCGTTTGCGGCCACGCGTTCACCGCGGAGAGCTCTACAAAACCCATACAATTAATCTTGAGGTAAGCCACGTGTTTCTGTTCGAAATTCCAGCCCTTATTTTCGAGTTTCATGGGTAAAATGTTGAGATTTTGGGTTCTTTGATGTTATAGGACCCAACTCTCTTGAAGGAGAAGGTTAATCTTGTCTCCTTGGACCTTGGGTGTGGTAAGATTCTCAACCCTAATGTAATTTTGTGATTTTATGATGTTTGGGTTTTGAGATGTTGTGTATGGGTATGATGGTTGTGGCTTAGGTTGTGTATATGTGAATATTGGAGCTTGATTGGTGACTTTGAAAAGCTTGGAAAGGGTTTGGTGGTGAAAAATCTGTTCTTGGAGGTGTTGAGGCCTTGAGAGCTTGTGGATAAGTGGTTTGGAAGTGCTCCGGGGGAGCTTGGAAAAATCGGCTAAGGTATGGTTTCGGTTTCCCGTATCTAATATGTAATGTGGTAGGAA
This sequence comes from Arachis stenosperma, assembly GCF_014773155.1. Taxonomy (NCBI): domain Eukaryota; kingdom Viridiplantae; phylum Streptophyta; class Magnoliopsida; order Fabales; family Fabaceae; genus Arachis; species Arachis stenosperma. The sequence continues at coordinate 8,229,976 of NC_080384.1, forward strand.
ATACTTAGGCTAGAGGCCCTAAGATAGGCATTGAATTGTTGATGTTGTTGAATGATTGAGATATATGATGTGGTCATATATGTGATGATGATTATTGATGCCTTGGTGGTATGATGTATGAGAAATATGCATGTTGTGATATATGCTTGATGATTGGTTATGGTTGAATTGTGGGTTGAACCATGTTGATGGTGAGTATGATGTTGATTGTGTACCATAATGATTTATTGGAATTGGTGTTGTTGAGAATTGGCATGAGGAATAGTATATGATATGTCAATGTGTTTGAGTTTGAGCCACTTGGGTGAAGTGGGGTAAAATGATGAGATAGTGATTTTGGTAATTTGTGGTAATGTGTCAATGTGTGAGTTGAGGAGGCTTGATGTTGAATTTGATATATTTTGATTGATTTCAAAGAAAAGGGACGAAAATGGCATGTTTTGGTTGATTTTGAAAAGAGTTGAAAATTGTTTGTTTTGAAAATGGCATATTGTGGTTTTGTATGAAAATATGGTTTTTGGGCATCCTTTGACGGGACATAACTTGTACTACGGATCTCCATTTTGTACCAAATCTGTTTAGGAGTGAAATTGGATCCGGCATGTCCATACCGTTCGAAGAACGGGTGAAAAACGATTTAAAATGAGGAAGTTATGTCCGTTGGAAGATTGGGGTGTAAATCTGTGAAATTCTGCAGCTTTTAACTTAGAAAATTTTTAGCAGAATGACCCCTTGCGCGTGGGCGCACCTGGCGCGTACGCGCCGATCTTCCGAAAAGTGCCATCCACGCGTACGCGTGATGTGCGCGGGCGCGCCGATTGTGCTGCACCCAATGCCCAGCCATTTTCCAGAGAGTTATGCCAAAACTGTGCCAGTGTTGTGCCTGGGGCACGAGAACACCCGCGCGTACGCGTGGTTGGCGCGTGCGCGTCGATTGGCAAATTTGTAATCCACGCGTTAGCGTGCATGACGCTTGCGCGTCGATGAGTTTTGAGGCCATCCACGCGTGCGCGTGGAGTGCGCGTACGCGCGGCCCTGTTTTCATCCCAAAGTTGATTTTTGAGTTTTAAAAGCCAAATCTCATACTTCTAAGCCTCCGATCTCACCATTTATGTCTTAAATCATTATGACATGCCTAGCTATTAAAAAGGGGCTAGCGAATGAGGTAACTTGCGAGTGAAGCAAGGGAAAAATGAATGATCAATGAAGATCAAGATGATTATGTGAGATGCGGAGGATGGTGGTGGAAGTGCTTGTTATGCCATGGGCCGAAAGGCTGTAATTGTTAATGAAATGGCTGGTTATGGATTTAACCGTGAGCCGGAATAGCTGTGTATGCTATGAATATTGGCTGGTTTTGGATTTAACCGTGAGCCGGAATAGCTGTGTATGCTATGAATATTGGCTAGTTCTGGACTGAACCGTGAGCCGGATGGTTGATATGGATGTTGATCCATGGATGAGAATTCATGCATGTTTATGCTGAATTATTGATAATTGAAATTTGCACTTCCACTATCAGAGGCACGAGATCCCTGGGAGGAAGCAGTGGCTAGCCACCACGTGCTCCAGGTGGAGGCTCGAGACTCTGTTGACCCTATGTCGTAAGTGTGGCCGGGCACTGTGAAAGACCCGGATGAGCTCGCCCCCGAAATATTCACCAATGAGGGTGATGGATATGGATCATGTTTATGATCAAGTTTATAACGAGTATAACTCGAGTTGGGGATGCGCGACAGAGGGACAGTCCAATGGTTAGCGACCAGGACTTGTCGGGTTGGCTCTATAACCGACAAGATGATATCATCAGCCACTAGGGACAGGCATTCATCATATGCATACTATGTGAATTGTTTGAGATTGCCTATTTGACTGCATATTACTTGCTAATTGTCTAAATGTCTTAACTGCTCCTATTTGTATATTCTTTGTCTGATATAACTGTGTTTGCTATAATATACTCCTGCTGGTGGTTGGGAGGTTTGAAGGAATTGGAAAGGGAGTATTAGTTAGACTGAAGAATCTTTAGTCAGATACCCTTATATGGTTTAGCTTGTTTATAAGCTTTGATATTATCTGGAGGAAGTTCTAGGATTGCCTTTGGCTTTCCTCTATTATTATGTATTATATATGTGGAAGTTGTTACCATGCTGGGGACCTCTGGTTCTCACCCATGCGGATTTTGTGGTTTTCAGATGCAGGACGTGAGGTTTCTCGCTGAGGCATGCTGGAGACTTCTAGATTTGCGAAGATCCTTTGTTCTCGGGACTATGTTTTGGTTTATATGTTTCGCTTAGATACTTTTATCTCCATTAAATAATACAAACTGTGATGACTCCTCTTAGGGGAGATTTTGGAGAATAGGTTTTATGTATTTGTGTCCCTTTGGGTTTCCTTTGGGGTTTTCCTTATTTTATCATATGTATATATTGCTATGCTCGGACCGGTTATCTTCGCAGCCGGATCTTGAGTCTTGATATTCCTGTTTTTGACACTCCCTTGTGTATATATATAATCTCGCGTCGGTTTATCTTTGTTCGTTACGTTATCGATCGGAGTGTGCGCTTTTGAGTTGCGATTTTTGTTTATCCCTTTTTCTACAAAGGCTCCTAGTTATAATCAATCATTCATACTACTATACGTACTAAATTTTTATTTTTTTAGAGGTCGTAATACCTTGCCATCTCTGAATTATGACTTAAGCATAAGTCTCTGTATGGTAGGGTGTTACAGATGTTGTGATGACACGCATCTTAAATAGTTTTTAGGGTTCTTTTTCATTTGTTTTCTTAAATTTTCTTAGATATTTAATCAAATTTCTTATGTTTTCTAATGTAATTTCATAACTAATATAAAATTTGAAGTTGTGTTAGTATTATTGTATTTTTAGGAATTTTTGACTCAAAATAATAAAAAATTAAAGCCATTTTCGTAAGAAAACACTAAACTAGTTCAGGGACGGTCCAAACCAGGCCCAAGGAGCATAAGAACCGGACACCCAGCCTTCAGCATGGACGCCCGACAACCCACACGCACACGTCCAATGGCCCATTCCACACGCTCGGCTTCTGATCTACAAGCCCAACGTACCTTCTTTGCATCCAACACAAGCCCGGAATCTCCCCTCCAATTCGAGCCAAGCCCGACGTCCACCCCCCGCCCCCCATTTTCATACACATGCCCGGTGTGTCAATGACAAACCCAACGACCAAGTATCCCAAGTATCCCTAGAGGTGCAAATTTTCAGTATTTAATGCTTTAACACTTGACAAGGCCCAAATTCAGTCATCAAACCATTAGAAGCCTTAATCACATTCGAAGATTGAAGATTTTAAAAAGATTAGTTATCATTAATTCCTTCTAGAAATATAAAGATTTGGTTGTTAGGATTTATTTTTGGATTAGATTTGAATTCTTGTTTTGATTTAAACGTAAAAGTAGAAAGTTAGTTATCTTATCTTTTCAAGAGATAAGATTATGAGTAGTTTTGAATTTAAATTCTAGAACTTAGGTTATAAATAAGTGAATCTTGTTTATAGATAGAGCATCACCCATCCATCGGACACCTCTCTCATCAATAGGATTAGTTTCTTTCATGAGTCACTAAACCTCCTCCGTTGAAGGTTAGAAGCTTTGTTTAGTTTTAGGATTAATAATGTAAGTGTTTTCTTTATTTCAATTTATTCTTATTTATTTTTTCTAGATTGTGTTTTTTTATTCATCAATAAGGGTTAGAACTATTAGGAAATATTCTATATCTGTCTTAGATTCTAATTTTATATTTGGGAAAATTAATTTCGCAATTAGTTTAAAACTCATATCATAATCTTCACTTATCTAGATATAGTTTGAATATGTGACATATAATCTGGTTAGTGATAGTTCTTGAATGTTGTGCGGCTTAAAATCAAAATCGTTCTTCACCTCTTCTCTCAATTAATTGACTAAGGAATTGGCGATTAATTGAATTTAAAGAAATTAAATCACCAAGAGATTGGGGTTTGATTATAAATGATTTGCTGTGAAAATATTTTTGCGTAAATTAAATAAGAAAGCATAAGCATTGTTCTTCCAAGAATCAAACATCTCCGAAACCTTCAACATTCTCATCTATTGATTTTTGTCAACTTCAAGCATTCTCTGGATTCTCTTCTTCTGTTTCTTCTTTTCTACAAGATCCACAATCTAAAATCTAAGATTTGATCGATCTAATTAGATATTTAATTAGATGTTGCTTGCCTCAATCCGTGATTCATTAATGCTCGTGGGAACAATACCTACTTACCATGGTATTATTTGAATAATCTGGTGTACTTATTGATATCCGTGAGCTTTAATTTTCACTCATTAGTGACTCTAATCCTAATTATTTAAAATCTTATTTTTAAAAAAATTCAAAAATTTGTTTTTTAATAATTTTAAAATATTGTTCAAATTGACTATTACTCTAATTAGTTACTTCACAGGATTGGTATTTAAAATATATGTCAATTTTATCATTTTCTTAAAAAAATTCAGCAAAAAGTAATATACTATTTCTTTTTCCAACATTATCCTTGTATCTATGCAATATCATCACATCATCCCATCGACTTTCTTCCTCACTCTTCTCCACCAACCCACCTCTATCCTTGGAGAAAAAAGTCTAGAGGACTAATTTTATGTGCAATTAAGCTGCTAATTTTTTAAAAAGCAAATTTAAAAAAATAGTTTTACGCTAAAAAATACGTGTCCTCCTAACTCATTTCATCTCTCTTTTCCTCTTCTTTTGTCTCTCTTCTTCTTTTACTTTTTCTTTTTCTTTTTCTTCGGGTCTCTCCCTCCACGTCGTCTTTCCCTTCATGTTTCTTCTTCCTTCTCTCTGGATCACTTTTAAAAATTCTTGTACAATGATTTTAAATTATTTTTTTATTACGTTTCAGGTATTATCTTTTAAATTTTGAATATTTTTTTAAAATAATTTTGGATGTTTTTTTATTTAATTTTAAATAATTCTTTTATTATATTTTGGATGTTTCTTTTCTTTTAGTTTTGGATGTTTCTTTTTTAAAATAAAAAAACATCCAAAAAATAAAAAATAACAATCACCAACAAGGAATGTTTCTTTTTTTGTTTTGGATATTTCTTTCTTTCCGATAGTTATGTTTGAAAGAAGACGAACACGACGAAGAGGTTAACTACGTCAAGAGAGGCGCATAAAAAAAGGACAACGATGCAATAGATGGAAGTAAGGATATGGCGGAGAGAAGCGAACGCACGACAAAGAAAAGTAAGGGTACAGTGGAAGAAAGAACACACACAGCAGAAGGGAGCGCATGTATAATGGAGGAAAGCGCCACGGATAGAGGTTTTCTTTTTTGGAAAAAAAGATGTGAGAGAGGAAAGTGAAGTGATAAGGGTTTTAGATAGTTTTTATTTTTAACTGTGGTAGTAAAATTGACTTGACAGAGGGAATTACATGTCATTTTTAAAATGATAAAGATTTCTTTGTATCCCACCTAATAATTGATTGTAGTTGACTAGTAGTCTAATTAATTACCTAAAAGGTTTGACAAAAAAAATATAGATATACTTTTGATGGCCAAAAAATGTTTAAGAAAAAGGTAAATTTAAAATACAGTTTTAATAGAGGAATATTATATATATTATTTATATTTTTATATTTTTATATATCTATTTATTAAAGTGATTGATAAAAAATAAAAATATGATCATTTATACATAAAAGAAAAATATAAAAAAATATATAAATAAATATAAATATTATATGCATAATAAAAATCAACCATCAAACTCTTCTATCCTATATTTATATATCAATATATGAATTATTTAATTTATTTATTGTGTTTTATATTTTTATAGATTTTTTATTTTAATAAATAAATTAATTATAATAATCACCGAAATAAATAATTTTAAAAATATTTACTGAAATAAATATTCCTCTCTTGTAAACGAGATATATATCTTGTTAACACCGTAAACAAGATACATGTAATTTTTTTTAAAAAAAACTTTTGAAAATAATAAAAAATATTAATATTACCAATAATTCAAACTTTTAGCATGCAATTAGTACATAAAAAGGTTGGTATAAGAGATTAAAATGGATATATTTGATCAATTAGTACTCAAAGATTGATGGGATAGTGGGAAGAGAATTGAAATCTCTCACTATGCACGTGAGATATAACCGTTTCAATTCTTTCTCCACTATCCCATCAGTCTCCTAACAATTGACAAACGGTTATTTTTATTTTTCAAATTTAAATCAATTTAATTAGATCATAATTTAATTTAAAAAATTTTAAAATGGATATGTTTAATCAATTAGTACTCAAAAAGAGTACATAAAAAATTTTAGTTTAAATTATGATCCAATTAAATTTTATGTACTCAAAGAGATATAAAAAAGAGATATAAAACGGTTTCAATTCTCTTCCTACTATTCCATCAATTTTTTCTAACCATTGGCAAACGGTTATTTTTATTTTTCAAATTTAAATCAATTTAATTGGATCATAATTTAAACTAAAATTTGTATGTACTCTTTTTGAGTATTAATTGATCAAACATATTCATTTAAAAAAATTTTAAATTAAATTATGATCAAGTGGATTGATTTAAATTTGAAAAATAAAAATAACCATTTGTCCATTGTTAGGAGAGATTATGGTACAGTTGGGAGAGAATTGAAACGGTTATCTCTTGTGGATAGTGGGAGATAACGCGAGACAGTTTTAATACTCTTCTCATTGTCCCATCAACCTTTTTGAGTACTAATTGATCAAACATATCCATTTTAATCTCTTATACCAACCTTTTTAAGTTTGGATTATTGGTAATATTAGTATTTTTTATTTTTTTAAATTTTTTTTAAAATACATGTATCAGTGTAAACGAGTCTCTGTAAATGAGATCTATACAAAATTATCTCGATTTTTTTACTGAACATAACACAAAGAAAAAAAACCTAAGAAAAAGAGTAGTACTCCTCTCTAATAATAATGTCTAAATTATTAAGAGGCAGTAACCACTCTAGATACACCTACTTATTTAAAACAGCAGTTTTAGCCATTAAATCAGCCGCTCTGTTTGCTGTTCGTTGGATGAGCACTAAAGTAGCTGTTCTCTTTGATTTTGTCAAGCAGATCAGAGTCATTCCTAATCATGTTGGTTGTGCCTCGCGAAACAAGAAGAAGCGTATCAAGATTATCAGTTTCACATATGACCTCTTTGCACTCCCATTCCCAAGCCATAACAAGCCCTCTTCAAATAGCATGAAGCTCACAACAGAGAACACTAGAAAGAGGTATATCGGCAGAACAACCTTTTATCCAAATTTCTATGTTGTCTCTAATAATACATCCAAAGCCAGCTAATTGCTCATTTTCAAAAACGCTTGCATCGCAGTTCACTTTACAGACATTCATTGGAGGTGGTTCCCAATTATATTTCAAAGAAGAAGGAATAATGTGTTTTTGGTTGATAACAACATTAGAGAAATCTCGAGTTTAACTAAGTGAACAATTTTCTCCTTACTCCATGGATCATCTTGGTGGAAGATGTCATTGTTCCTATCCCTCCAAATCCACCAAAAGGCCGCTGCAAAGAGAAACTCATTTTTGTTGAGGTTAGAACGAATCCAAGACACAAAATCCAAACTAGAGTCCTCAGCGGTTATTCCCAAATTTAAGCTAGTCCAAATTTGACGAGCTTTTTGGCAAGTTTTAAAGCAGTGGTTAATATCCTCTAGAGCAAGATAATATCTCTGACAAAAATCAGAAGTAGAAAGACCTCTTTGAAATCGGTAACTAGTTGTGAGAACTCCGTTGTTGAGGTAAAGTCAGAGCAGACACTTTATCTTCTCCGGTATTCTCAAGCGCCAAAGCCAAAGCCAATTTTTATTATCATTCCAGCCAAATTTCTTTTTCAATAGCCATTCATACCCGCTTTTAGTCGAGTAGGTGAGAGTATTTGAGTTTGTCCAAAACCAACCTGTTTTATCTCCTTCCTGCTTGATAGGATCAAAGAGCATCAAATCAAGTTTAACTTCTTCCGGAATCATTGTGCAAAGAATATCCCACCGCCAATGCCCATGGTGTCAGACATCTTCTAACTTCAAGTGAGAATCAGAAATGTGCACAAAAGGAACCAAAGGAGCTAGCGTTCCACATGGTCGCCAAGCATGATACCAAAAGGATTGAGACATCCTGCTTTAGGAACAACTCAGGTGGCTTTCAAGGATCAGAGTACTCCCTTTTTTAAAGCATGGCACAAAAGGCAGTGTCCTATTTCGCTTCAAAACTCACCTACTGAAGCATTGTCAATGGATTCTCGAGTACAAAAAGAGCTTGATAAAGTTAGCGCAACAACAAACTTGGAGACCCAACCTCAACAGAAGAATGATGGTTCTGCGGTGCAAGTCCACAAGAAAACACTTGGAGACAGGAGTCCATCAACGTGAGGTAGAATGATTAAACATTCTAATTATTTAATTTATTTTTTATGGATTGTGACTATTTAAATTATCTCGTTTATACTGTAAACGAGATTATAAACGAGAGAAGAGAATGATATTTATTTCGGTAAATATTTTTTAAATTATTTATTTCAGTAATTATTATAATTTAATTTATTTATTAAAATAAAAAAAACCAATATGGGTGATCGACAAAAAAAATATGTAAACATCATCTTCTTTTGAGGACGAAGAACATAATTAAATTAAGAAAAGTCAAGCTTGAGTTAATAAGGCAAATTTTAAAACTAACAAGCCAGATCAGTTAGTTGAGATTCTTGAAGGTGAGTCTATTTTTTTTTAAATTATTTATTCCTTTTACATCAACTTTGGCTCCTATATGTTTCTCAAACTCAATCCCTCTCAAATTGATTCAATTAGAACAATCTAAAATCATACTGTGTGAACGGTATTCTGTTTAAAATTATCTAAGATATATAGTAACATAAAATTTGGTACACAGTAAGATAGAATTACGAACCAACATAACAAAAATAACTGGGAATGGGAAACATACATTCACTTTCAAACCCGAATTAACTTCCGAGAGAACTCCATGTTGAATTTTATTTTGCTTTACACAACAACCTACATATATAAAATAACAGAAATACTAGCAATGTAAAAGTTAATTAAGATTGAGAGTTCAATCTTGGTTATTGATGAAAACAGCGATGCGCTTAAGCAAGCTCTTAGCATTATCAGAATCAGGATTGAAGATGTGAAAGTCGTGATCCTCTCCTTCTGCCTCATATAACTCAGCTTTTCCTTTCCAAGCGCCATTATTGACCAGAGTCTTATGGTAAAGCTTCCCTCTCTCTTTCAATATATCTCTCTCTGCAACAATCACAAGCACGTTGTTGCAAACCACGCTTTCAAAACCAGGAGCTTCCTCCACAAACGGGTTGATAAATGGGTCATCGTTCCCTTTCTCAGAAGGGCACACCAATTCCCACCACTTATCCACCATCTTCTTCCTCTCTGGATCAGTAGCTTCCACACCAATGGGTTCCTTCCCCCAGAAATAAGGGTGGATCATGATGAGGCCGGGGATCTTGAAGAATTTCATGTTGCTGCTACCCGAAGAATGATGCAACTTTATGGCCATGAAGTGTGCGATGTTGGCACCTGCGCTATCACCTGCCAAGAACACGCGGTCAAAGTCAACGCTTTCCTTGAGCCATGTTTCGTGGCCTTCGAAAGAATGAGAAGCAGCCCATTGGATGGCATCCCAAGAATCATGGTAGGCGGCGGGGAGTGGGTGCTCAGGCGCCAGCCTGTAGTTGACGGAGAGGGCGACCACGTTGGCTTCAGAGACGAGGCGGTTGAGGGAGTTGTGGTAGAGAGGATCTGCGGGTGAAGAGATGCAGAAGGCTCCGCCATGGAAGTAGATGAGTAAAGGGAGCTTGGTGTGATTGTGATTAGTGTTGTTGGGACGGTAAAGCCTGGCAGTGACGGAGGTTTGTGGTTGGATGAGGATGTCTTTGGAGAGAACGTTGGTTTCGGGATCGAGGCCTGGAGGGGCTACTTGTGTGCCGGCGAGTCTCTCAACTGTACCGTCGCTGTGGATTCTTAGGTAAGGGGGCACCTCCATTGAGATTTCAGGGTTGCTCGGTGAATCCATTTCGAATCAGAGACAGAGAAAGCAAAAAGCTTTTTTCTGTTGTGTGGCCACTATTGACTATCCTGTCCACCTACAGCTTCTTTTTGGTGTGAATTGAGGGGTTGCCTTTTTGATATATTTCTAAGGTGTTTGCTAGGTTACGATACTTAGGATACTTTTAAAATATGGATAAGTAGTAACAAGTTATGTGGAATTTATTTTTTATATCAGTATTTAATTTTTTTTAAATATATATTATATCACCATTTTTATTAATACATTTTTTTAATTAAATAAAAATAAAAATATATTTTTATTTAATTTTATAAAAAGTCTTAAACATTTTTACTTTATTTAATTAAACAAAAATGCTCTTTTAAATTAATCAAATTTTAGAATTCAATTAATCCTAATTTTATAGTTTCAATTAATTTAAACAACAAAACAAAAACATATAAAAAACAAAAATTAATCGTTTTTCATCTTCTCCAATTCTCCCAATCATTCGTGCCCCACTCTGAAGAAAAGCAAAACATATCAAAAAACAAAAAATTAATTGTTCTTTATCTTCTCTAATTTCTTCATTTGTGCCCCCTCTGAAGCAAAGCAGTGAAAGTCCCAAACCAAAACGGCAAAACCCTGTCCTTAGGTTCTTTGCCGCCGGCGTCCCCAGGCTTAGCGCTTGCGCTTCTTCCTCTTCCCTCTGTCCGGAACCCAGGTAGCTCGGCATGTCGTCTCCATCCTCGTTGGCTTCTCTGTCCATGGCCAGGGGAAAAGTTAATATCTTCCACTCCTTTCCTGTTTTCATAGTTTTCAAAGTTTAAAATCTACTTTGCGACTTGAGCTGGAGTTTGTAGTTATTTATGTTCTTCTCTCGCTTTTACAGGGCAGAATTGAAGTCTAATCGCAAGTTAGATAAAAAGGTTCTATTTTATTCTAGTAAGTTTCGGATCAATTTTTCTGTTTCTTTCAAATATTGAATTATTACATACCAAAACTGTCCATATATTTTAATTGCATCCAATCCTTGGTGTTACTGCAGAGGTGAAAGATGTTGTGGCTTGCTTGAGTGTTCAAAAGTCTATTACTAAGGTAATAATCTTATTTCAAAGGGCATTGTTCTTAAGATGGATTATGAAAATACTTCATTGTGCTTGTAATAGGTTTAATGGCTAGTTAGATGTACTTTGCACTGTTATTATGTTCATAGATACTTTGAACATTTTTAGGATTCTTTATTGTGTATTGCATTTGTTATTGTTTTAGGGATAAGATATTCTGTCACTTAATATACATGTCTGCTCTTGTACTCATATCTGGATGAGCTTGTATTTTACTCTTGATGTGAGTATTCCAAGAAAAATTTTATTTTTGCTTTTAAAAAAATCTATATTCTTCCTGTGCGAGAATCTCCAGCTTTAAACTTCAGATTTTTTATTCCTGCTCGCTCTATTGCACATTCATATCCGGGTGAGTTTAGAACAAAAACAAAGGTTAGGCAGATAAAGGTTATAGGGTTACAGCCATCATAAAGAATTCTTAGGCGCCAAACAAATAACCTCTTTCTTTCATTAGCCCATGTGTCATGGGGATGAGGGACCCCTTGCCGCATTGGATCGAGAATGTGGCCATTTCACTATTTTACATTGATCCACAGCAGATAGAGGAGAAGAATATGCCTTTCTTTTCATTTCTTTTAGACTATTTCAATTTCAGCGGGGACACAGGAAAACGCTTTCGGAGATCGAGATCCATTTTTGATTCCGTCGAAAGTTAGTGGCTCTACATTTAATTTTGCTCTGGTTGCTGAATGCTCGGCTTTTTCTTTTTCCTTTTAATTTCTTAAATTTTTGTTCAAATATTGTTGTAATTTTTGTTGCTGTGTTGTAATTGTTGGGTTGTTGAATGATTATTTGATCTTGCCTAACTTGTATAAAAATGAGATGTCTAATATAATAGTTGAGTGTTAATAATACTGCTATGAATAAGAAAAAAGACTAGAGCTAACTACTTGCCTAGCTTGTAATATATAGTGTGCATTTAATATCAGAAAAACTAGCCATGGCCGCCAACCTTAGCTTGGCACAACCTCATGCATGCTCACATTGCATTCATTATATCCCTGCTTTGTAGCCAACTTCCAAATAATTGAGTTCTGCACTTAGTCGTATAATTGAGTGTAGTTGACTGCATCATCATTCTCTCTTCTTTTTTTTTTATAACATTGTTTGATTGATTTTGAAGGGAAGATGTGACATGGTTATTCCTCAAGCTATGTAACTATAGTTGTAATAATAACATTTGTTTGAGATGTGTTGAAATTTAGATAATCACGTTTTTTCATGGCTATGAGATTTAGGAAAGTTAGGTGTTAGGAAAAGTTAGCCAGGGAAGACATATGGCCCAGCAGCCATAATAGCTGAAAAGTATAAGTTTCATTTGGTTCCACTCATTAAAAATTCTCAGTTTTTGGTGAATTTCTAGACGTGTATACTACTTGTATAGTTGAAATTTTGAATATAAGATGTGATGTTTATATAAATTAAAATTAATCACTTTTCAACTCACATAGAAGAGTCATAGTACCATACACTTAATAGAAGAGTCATAGTACCATACACATATAAGCCATAAAATTCAGTAATTTAATAATAATAATAATAATAATAATAATAATAATAATAATAATAATTGCCATAAAATTCAGTAATTTAATAATAATAATAATAATAATAATAATAATAATAATAATTGCTAATATGGTAATACTACAGTTATATTAAATTGTTAGTATTGTTAAAGGGTAAATTCAAGACCTTGTCTATTAATTAGTTATATATATGTATGTAACTTGTATTCAAATAGAGCTATTAACTCCTGCTTATTAATTAGTTGTATATATGTATGTAACTTGTAGCCCCAACTTTATTCAACTACAGTGAAGATCCTATGAAATTATTGTCATGGATCCTTCGTCACATTCTATATAACTTTTATAATAATGAACAAAAATTTTACTTATTATTATCTGATATAGATTTATCTAATATCTAACATTATTGTTATCCTTACCTTATCAAATAGAACACTTTTCACGTGGGTAAGTTATCAGAGAAGCATGTGACTAAAATTGTGATCTTAGAATAGGGTAGTTAGAATAAAATAGGTGCATTGAGTGAATTTTATCACTAAAAAAAGTATAAATTAAATAAAAAGAAAATTATAGTAGATCATACTCAATTTTCTTTCTTTATGCTCCTAGATAATAAGTAATTTCATATTTATTCGAATCTGTTGTATTCTTATTTAATAAGTAATTTTCTACTATAGAAAGATAATAAATCAGAGAATTTTTTTTGTAACTCTTGGTTGTCATATAAATAACATTCTTATGCACTAATAGCTCTTAGGTTTCATAGAATTTGATTGACCAATAATTTTAATCATAAAAAATTGAATTCATTTTGCCTATTCTATTCTCCTAGTATTTATTTAGTACCTAACAATGTTAAAATTTTAAGTTCAGTCATGGAGAATGATGGCAAAGAGTCGTATAAGGATGGTGATCAATCTGAGGATTTAAGTGTTGAGTATGAGTGCAGTTCTGATGAAAGTGATGATATGGTGGATGTAACTGTAGATGAAGCAGAGGCATATATAATTAATGTCGATGGTTTTGAAAAGTTGATAACTGATTTGACCATCAAAGACATATGGGGACTAGTGTTTGATACAGAATCTCAAATTTGTGAATTTTATGCCAAATATGCCAAGTGCTATGGATTTGTGTCCTGAAAAGACTTGAAGACGGTGGATGCTAATGGCAACATTAATACAAGACAGTTGGTTTTCAATAAAGCAGGAAAAATACATTGGAAGCACCTTAAAAGGGACAATCGGCAAATGGAACATAGGGCAATTACTCGTGTCAACTATAGGGCGAGGATTTGGTTCATTCGTCACTATGAAACAGGTAAGTGGAAAGTCAGTGTCTTTGAGAGTGAACACAATCATCCACTGTGTCCACCTAAGTACAGACATCTTATTACCGCGAATCGTGTGCTTAATGAGGTCGATAAAACACAAGCAAACAGCTTACGAGCATGTGGTGTTAAAACTTGCCATATAATGGGTTACATGATTTTTCAAAAAGGTGGATACGATAAAGTGGGTTTTACCAGCAAAGACTTACATAACCAAATTAGTAAGACTAGGCGTGGCAAAGTGAAAGACGGTGATGCATTTGCTGCGTTGGCCTATCTGTTGTCCAAGGCAGACAGTGACTCGTTATTTCTAGGAAATTTCACCTTAAAGGATGGTAGGTTGGATAATTTGGTGTGGACTGATAGAGCAAGCGTTGTTGATTACGAATGTTTTAGCGATGTACTTGCTTTTGACACCACTTACAAGAAAAATGTCTACAACAAGTCCTTAGTCATATTTTCAGGGACCAACCACCATGGCCAAATAACTATCTTTCGATGCGCCCTGATCTCAGATGAAAGGTCCAAAACTTTCAAGTGGGCACTAAAGGAGTTTTTGGAAATCATTTCAGGAAAACTACCCGGAGGCGTTGTGACAGATGGAGACCGTGCTATGAGAGAGACTATCTTAGAAGTATTTCCTAGTATACCTCACCGCTTTTGTGCATGGCATCTCCATCGTAATGTGATACAGAATATAAAACACAAGCATTTTTGGGACAATTTTAATGTATTATTGTATGGACAGTGATGAGCGGATAATTTGTACGCTTTTTGGCATTGTTTTTAGTATGTTTTTAGTAGATTTAGTTAGTTTTTAGTATATTTTTATTAGTTTTTAGTTAAAATTCACTTTTCTGGACTTTACTATGAGTTTGTGTGTTTTTCTGTGATTTCAGGTATTTTCTGGCTGAAATTGAGGGACCTGAGCAAAAATCTGATTCAGAGACTGAAAAGGACTGCAGATGCTGTTGGATTCTGACCTCCCTGCACTCAAAGTGGATTTTCTGGAGCTACAGAAGCCCAATTGGCGCGCTCTCAATGGTGTTGAAAATTAGACATCCTGGACTTTCCAGCAATGTATAATAGTCCATACTTTGCCCGAGATTTGATGGCCCAAACTGGCGTTCCAAATCAGCTCAAAACTGCCCCGCGTTTAACGCCGGAACTGGTACAAGAATGGGAGTTAAACGCCCAAACTGGCACAAAAGCTGGCGTTTAACTCCAAGAAGAGTCTCTACACGAAAATGCTTCAATGCTCAGTCCAAGCACACACCAAGTGGGCCCGGAAGTGGATTTTTCTGTCATTTACTCATTTCTGTAAACCCTAGGCTACTAGTTCTTTATAAATAAGACCTTTTGCTATTGTATTTTCATCTGGGTAGCTATCTTCGAGTTTTATGCTATCTTAGATCATGGAGGGCTGGCCTCACGACCATGCCTAGACCTTGTTCTTATGTATTTTCAACGGTGGAGTTTCTACACACCATAGATTAAGGTGTGGAGCTCTGCTGTACCTCGAGTATTAATGCAATTACTATTGTTCTTCTATTCAATTCAGCTTGTTCTTCAACTTGATGAATGTGATGATCCGTGACACTCATCATCATTCTCACCTATGAACGTGTGACTGACAACCACCTCCGTTCTACCTTAGATTGGGTGGATATCTCTTGGATTTCTTTAACCGGAATCTTCGTGGTATAAGCTAGAATTGATGGCGGCATTCAAGAGAATCCAGAAGGTCTAAACCTTGTCTGTGGTATTCTGAGTAGGATTCAATGATTGAATGACTGTGACGAGCTTCAAACTCGCGATTGTGGGGCGTTAGTGACAGACGCAAAAGAATCACTGGATTCTATTCCGACATGATCGAGAACCGACAGCTGGATAGCCGTGCCGTGACAGGGTGCGTTGAACATTTCCACTGAGAGGACGGGATTGTAGCCATTGACAACGGTGATGCCCAACATACAGCTTGCCATGGAAAGGAGTAAGAAGGATTGGATGAAGACAGTAGGAAAGCAGAGAGACGGAAGGGACAAAGCATCTCCATACGCTTATCTGAAATTCTCACCAATGAAATACATAAGTATCTCTATCCTCTATTTTATGTTTTATTCATATATCATCCATAACCATTTGAGTCTGCCTGACTAAGATTTACAAGGTGACTATAGCTTGCTTCATACCAACAATCTCCGTGGGATCGACCCTTACTTGCGTAAGGTTTATTACTTGGACGACCCAGTGCACTTGTTGGTTAGTTGTGCGAAGTTGTGTTTATGCCATGGTATTGAGCACCAAGTCTTTGGAGCCATTACTAGGGATTATTTGAGTTGTGAAAAGTAGTGATCACAATTTCGTGCACCAAGTTTTTGGCGCTGTTGCCGGGGATTGTTTCGAGTATGGACAACTGACGGTTCATCTTGTTGCTTAGATTAGGTATTTTTCAGAGTTCTTAAGAATGAATTCTAGTGTTTCAAAGTGATGATCTTATCATCACCAAAGCTGATTGATTCTCATCAATTTAGCTCTTGAATGCAATGTCCTGCTGAAGCTTGGCTATCCATGTCTAATTTCTTTAGACTAAAGCTTTAGACTAACATTGCATGATTCTTGGAATTCTCATTAATAATTTTGATACCTTTATTTTCTTTTCCACTTAATTTTCGAAAAATCCAAAAAATTTACAAAATCATAAAAACCAAAAATATTTTATGTTTCTTGTTGAGTCTAGTGTCTCATTTTAAGTTTGGTGTCTTGCATGCATTGTTTATTTGATCTTGGTTCTATTTTCAAGTCAATAATACAGAGAACTAAAGATTCAGTACATGCAGCAAAGGAATTATACAGAAAAAGCTGGGCGTTCAAAACGCCCAGTGAAGAAGGAAAACTGGCGTTTAAACGCCAGCCAGGATACCTGGCTGGGCGTTTAACGCCCAAAAGGGTAGTGCTTTGGGCGTTAAACGCCAGAATGTGCACCATTCTGGGCGTTTAATGCCAGGATGGCACAAGAGGGAAAATTTTGTTTTCAAATCAAATTTTTTCAAGTTTTCAAAATCTTTTCAAAATCAAATCTTTTTCAAATCAAATCTTTTCAATCAAATCTTTTTCAAAATCAATTTCTTTCCATTTTTAAAAATACTTGCTATCAATTAATGATTTGATTCAACATTTCAAGTATATTGCCTTTTTTGTTGTGAAAGGTTTAATGTTTGAATCATATCCTTTCTTGTTAGCCAAGTCATTAATTTTTAAAATCAAATCTTTTTAAATTGTTTTTCAAATCATATCTTTTCAATCATATCTTTTTAAAACCATAACTTTTCAATCATATCTGTTTAATCACATCTTTTTCAAAATAGTTTTCAATCATATCTTTTTGATTTCTAATTTCAAATCTTTTTCAAAAATCACTTGATTTCTTTTTCACTCTTAGTTTTCGAAAATCAATTACTATTTTTCAAAATGTTTTTAAAATCTTTTACTTAATTTTCAAAAATTTCTTCCCCTCTTCTCACATCCTTCTATTTATGGACTAACACTATTCCTTAATGCACAATTCGAACTCCATCTTTCTTGATAAGTTCGAATTCTCTACTTCTTTCTTCTATTTTTCTTTTCCTCTGACACCTCAAGGAATCTCTATACTGTGACATAGAGGATTCCACATTTTCTTGTTCTCTTCTCTTTCATATGAGCAGGAACAAAGACAAAAGCATTCTTGTTGAGGCTGACCCTGAACCTGAAAGGACCTTGAAGCGAAAGCTAAGAGAAGCTAAGGCACAACTCTCTGTAGAGGATCTAATAGAAATCTTCAAAGAAGAAGAACCCATGGCAGCCGAAAACAACAACAATGCCAACAATGCAAGGAAGGTGCTGGGTGACTTTACTGCACCTACTCCCGACTTCTATGGGAGAAGCATCTCTATCCCTGCCATTGGAGCAAACAACTTTGAGCTTAAGCCTCAATTGGTTTCTCTAATGCAATAGAATTGCAAGTTCCATGGACTTCCATTGGAAGATCCTCATCAGTTTTTGGCTGAATTCTTGCAAATCTGTGACACTGTCAAGACTAATGGGGTTGACCCTAAGGTCTACAGACTTATGCTATTCCCTTTTGCTGTAAGAGACAGAGCTAGGATATGGTTGGACTCACAACCTAAAGAAAGCCTGAACTCTTGGGAAAAGCTAGTCAATGCCTTCTTGGCAAAGTTCTTTCCACCTCAAAAATTGAGTAAGCTTAGAGTGGAAGTCTAAACCTTCAGACAGAAGGAAGGAGAATCCCTCTATGAAGCTTGGGAAAGATACAAACAATTGATCAGAAAATGTCCTTCTGACATGCTTTCTGAATGGAGCATCATAGGTATTTTCTATGATGGTCTCTCTGAACTATCCAAGATGTCTTTGGATAGCTCTGCTGGAGGATCTCTTCATCTGAAGAAGACGCCTACAGAAGCTCAAGAACTAATTGAAATGGTTACAAATAACCAATTCATGTACACTTCTGAAAGGAATCCTGTAAACAATGGGACAAATCAGAAGAAAGAAGTTCTTGAGATTGATACTTTGAATGCCATATTGGCTCAGAACAAAATATTGACTCAGCAAGTCAATTTGATTTCTCAAAGTCTGTCTGGAATGCAAAATGCACCAGGCAGTACTAAGGATGCTTCATCTGAAGAAGAAGCTTATGATCCTGAGAACCCTTCAATGGAAGAGGTGAATTACATGAGAGAACCCTATGGAAACACCTATAATTCTTCATGGAGAAATCATCCAAATCTCTCATGGAAGGATCAACAGAGACCTCAACAAGGTTTCAACAATAATAATGGTGGAAGAAACAAGTTTAGCAATGGCAAGCCTTTTCCATCATCTTCTCAGCAACAGACAGAGAATTCTAAGCAGAACCACTCTGACTTAGCAACCATGGTCTCTGATCTAATCAAAACCACTCAAAGTTTCATGACTGAAACAAGGTCCTCCATTAGGAATTTGGAGGCACAAGTGGGACAGCTGAGCAAGAAAATTACTGAACTCCCTCCTAGTACTCTTCTAAGCAATACAGAAGAAAATCCAAAAGGAGAGTGCAAGGCCATCAATATGGCCGAACTTGGAGAGGATGAAGAGGCAGTGAACGCCACTGAGGAAGACCTCAATGGACGTCCACTGGCCTCCAATGAGTTCCCCAATGAGGAACCATTGGAATCTGAGGCTCACACTGAGACCATAAAGATTCCAATGGATTTACTTCTGCCATTCATGAGCTCTGATGAGTATTCTTCCTCTGAAGAGGATGAATATGTCACTGAAGAGCAAGTTGCTAAATATTTTGGAGCAATCATGAAGCTAAATAACAAGTTATTTGGTAATGAGACTTGGGAGAACGAACCTCCTTTGCTCACCAAAGAACTGGATGACTTGTCTAGGCGGAGATTACCTCAAAAGAGACAAGATCCTGGGAAGTTTTCAATACCTTGTACCATAGGCACCATGACCTTTAAGAAGGCTCTGTGTGACTTAGGGTCAAGTGTAAACCTCATGCCTCTCTCTGTAATGGAGAAGCTAGGGATCTTTAAGGTACAAGCTGCAAGAATCTCACTAGAGATGGCAGACAATTCAAAGAAACAAGCTTATGGACTTGTAGAGGATGTTCTGGTAAAAGTTGAAGACCATTACATTCCTGCTGATTTCATAGTCCTAGAGACTGGGAAGTGCATGGATGAATCCATCATCCTTGACAGACCCTTCCTAGCCACAGCAAAGGCTGTGATTGATGTGGACAGAGGAGAATTGATCATTCAAGTGAATGAAGAATCCTTTGTGTTTAAGGCTCAAGGATATCCCTCTGTCAACATGGAGAGGAAGCATGAAGAGCTTTTCTCAAAACAGAGCCAAACAGAGCCCCCACAGTCAAACTCTAAGTTTGGTGTTGGGAGGCCACAACCAAACTCTAAGTTTGGTGTTGAACCCCCACATTCAAACTCTAAGTTTGGTGTTGGGAGGTTCCAACATTGCTCTGAGTATCTGTGAGGCTCCATGTGAGCCCACTGTCAAGCTACTGACATTAAAGAAGCGCTTGTTGGGAGGCAACCCAATTTTATTATATCTATCTATTTCTTTTTGTTATTTTATGATTTTTATAGGTTGATGATCATGGAAAGTCACAAAATCAATTGAAAAAGTAGAAACAGAATGAAAAACAGAAAGAAAAATAGCACACCCTGGAGGAAGGCCTTGCTGGCGTTTAAACGCCAGTAAGGGCAGCAAATGGGCGTTTAACGCCCAGTCTGGCACCATTCTGGGCGTTTAACGCCAGAAAGGGGCACCAGACTGGCGTTAAACGCCAGGAAAGGGCAAGAAGCTGGCGTTAAACGCCAGAAATGGGCACCAGCCCGGCGTTTAACGCCAGAATTGGCAAAGGGTGCATTTTTGCACGCCACTTGGTGCAGGGATGACTTTTCCTTGACACCTCAGGATCTGTGGACCCCACAGGATCCCCACCTACCCCACCACCCTCTCTCTTCTTCTTCACCCATTCACTAATCACCTCAACACCTCTTCCCCAAAAACCCCTCACCTATCAAATCCCACTATTCTCTTCACCACTCACATCCATCCTTCATAAAACCCCACCTATTTTACCATTCAAAATTCAAACCACTTTCCCTCCCAAACCCACCCTTACATGACCGAACCACAAAGCCATCTCCATCTCCTCTATTTCTTCTTCTTCTACTCTCTTCTTTCTTCTTTTGCTCGAGGACGAGCAAACCTTTTAAGTTTGGTGTGGTAAAAGCATTGCTTTTTGTTTTTCCATAACCATTTATGGCATCCAAGGCCGGAGAAACCTCTAGAAAGAGGAAAGGGAAGGCAAAAGCTCTCACCTCCGAGTCATGGGAGATGGAGAGATTCATCTCAAGGGTGCATCAAGACCACTTCTATGAAGTTGTGGCCATGAAGAAGGTGATCCCCGAGATCCCTTTCAAACTCAAAAAGGGTCAACTTCGATCAAAGGTTAGACCAAGTCCTCACAGTCATTTGTGAAGAGGGTGCCCAATGGAAGAGAGATTCAAGAGGGAAGCCGGTTCAACTGAGAAGGCATGACCTCAAACCCGTGGCTAGGGGATGGTTGGAGTTTATCCAACGCTCAATCATTCCCACTAGCAACCGGTCCGAAGTTACTATAGACCGGGCCATCATGATTCATAGTATCATGATTGGAGAGGAAGTGGAAGTTCATGAGGTTATAGCCCAAGAACTCTATAAGGTGGCGAACAAGCCCTCTACCTTGGCAAGGTTAGCCTTTTCTCATCTCATTTGTCACCTCTGTTATTCAGTTGGAGTGGACATAGAAGGAGACATCCTCATTGATGAGGACAAGCCCATCACTAAGAAAAGGATGGAGCAAACAAGAGACCCCACTCATCATGAAGTCCCTGAGATACCTCAAGGGATGCACTTTCCTCCACAAAACTATTGGGAGCAAATCAACACCTCCCTAGGAGAACTGAGTTCCAACATGGGACAACTAAGGGTGGAGCACCAAGAACACTCCATTCTCCTCCATGAAATTAGAGAAGATCAAAGAATCATGAGAGAGGAGCAACAAAGACAAGGAAGAGACATTGAGGAGCTCAAGCACTCCATAAGATCTTCAAGAGGAAGAACAAGCCGCCATCACTAAGGTGGACCCGTTCTTTAATCTCTTTGTTCTTTATTTTCCTGTTTTTCGAATTTTCATGCTTATGTTTATCCATGTTTGTGTCTTATGATCATTAGTGTCTTAGTGTCTATGCCTTAAAGTTATGAATGTCCTATGAATCCATCACCTTTCTTAAAAAAAATGTTCTTAATTGAAAAAGAGAAGAATTGCATGAATTTCAGATTTTATAACAGATTAATTATTTTGATGTGGTGGCAATACTTTTGTTTTCTGAATGTATGCTTGAACAGTGCATATGTCTTTTGAATTTGTTGTTCATGAATGTTAAAATTGTTGGCTCTTGAAAGAATGATGAAAAAGGAGACATGTTACTGAGGATCTGAAAAATCATAAAAATGATTCTTGAAGCAAGAAAAAGCAGTGAATACAAAAAAAAAAGGGTATATGCGAAAAAAAACGAAAAAAAAGGAGAAAGAGAAAAAGAAAGAAAATAAAGTTGTGATCCAAGGCAAAAATAGTGTGCTTAAGAACCCTGGACACCTCTAATTGGGGACTCTAGCAAAGCTGAGTCACAATCTAAAAAGGTTCACCCAATTATGTGTCTGTGGCATGTATGTATCCGGTGGTAATACTGGAAGACAGAGTGCTTTGGGCCACGGCCAAGACTCATAAAGTAGCTGTGTTCAAGAATCATCATACTTAACTAGGAGAATTAATAACACTATCTGGATTCTGAGTTCCTAAAGAAGCCAATCATTCTGAATTTCAAAGGATAAAGTGAGATGCCAAAACTGTTCAGAGGCAAAAAGCTAAAAGCCCCGCTCATCTAATTAATACTGATCTTCACAGATGTTTTTGGAATTCATTGCATATTCTCTTCTTTTTATTTTGTTTGATTTTCAGTTGCTTGAGGACAAGCAACAATTTAAGTTTGGTGTTGTGATGAGCGGATAATTTGTACGCTTTTTGGCATTGTTTTTAGTATGTTTTTAGTAGATTTAGTTAGTTTTTAGTATATTTTTATTAGTTTTTAGTTAAAATTCACTTTTCTGGACTTTACTATGAGTTTGTGTGTTTTTCTGTGATTTCAGGTATTTTCTGGCTGAAATTGAGGGACCTGAGCAAAAATCTGATTCAGAGACTGAAAAGAACTGCAGATGCTATTGGATTCTGACCTTCCTGCACTCGAAGTGGATTTTCTGGAGCTACAGAAGCCCAATTGGCGCGCTCTCAACGGCCTTGAAAAGTAGACATCCTGGGCTTTCCATCAATGTATAATAGTCCATACTTTGCCCGAGATTTGATGGCCCAAACCGGCGTTCCAAATCAGCTCAAAACTGCCCGGCGTTTAACGCCGGAACTGGCACAAGAATGGGAGTTAAACGCCCAAACTGGCACAAAAGCTGGCGTTTAACTCCAAGAAGAGTCTCTACACGAAAATGCTTCAATGCTCAGCCCAAGCACACACCAAGTGGGCCCAGAAGTGGATTTTTCTGTCATTTACTCATTTCTGTAAACCCTAGGCTACTAGTTCTTTATAAATAAGACCTTTTGCTATTGTATTTTCATCTGGGTAGCTATCTTCGAGTTTTATGCTATCTTAGATCATGGAGGGCTGGCCTCACGGCCATGCCTAGACCTTGTTCTTATGTATTTTCAACGGTGGAGTTTCTACACACCATAGATTAAGATGTGGAGCTCTGCTGTACCTCGAGTATTAATGCAATTACTATTGTTCTTCTATTCAATTCAGCTTATTCTTGTTCCAAGATATCACTTGTTCTTCAACTTGATGAATGTGATGATCCGTGACACTCATCATCATTCTCACCTATGAACGTGTGACTAACAACCACCTCCGTTCTACCTTAGATTGGGTGGATATCTCTTGGATTTCCTTAACCGGAATCTTCGTGGTATAAGCTAGAATTGATGGCGGCATTCAAGAGAATCCGGAAGGTCTAAACCTTGTCTGTGGTATTCTGAGTAGGATTCAATGATTGAATGACTGTGACGAGCTTCAAACTCACGATTGTGGGGCGTTAGTGACAGACGCAAAAGAATCACTGGATTCTATTCCGACATGATCGAGAACCGACAGCTGGATAGCCGTGCCGTGACAGGGTGCGTTGAACATTTCCACTGAGAGGACGGGATTGTAGCCATTGACAACGGTGATGCCCAACATACAGCTTGCCATGGAAAGGAGTAAGAAGGATTGGATGAAGACAGTAGGAAAGCAGAGAGACGGAAGGGACAAAGCATCTCCATACGCTTATCTGAAATTCTCACCAATGAAATACATAAGTATCTCTATCCTCTATTTTATGTTTTATTCATATATCATCCATAACCATTTGAGTCTGCCTGACTAAGATTTACAAGGTGACCATAGCTTGCTTCATACCAACAATCTCCGTGGGATCGACCCTTACTCGCGTAAGGTTTATTACTTGGACGACCGAGTGCACTTGCTGGTTAGTTGTGCGAAGTTGTGTTTATGCCATGGTATTGAGCACCAAGTCTTTGGGGCCATTACTAGGGATTATTTGAGTTGTGAAAAGTAGTGATCACAATTTCGTGCACCAGACAGTTTACCGTACAAATATTTGAAGAGAGATGGAGCGAGATCATATCCAAATACGGACTTGCCAAGAATGAATGGGTCCAGGGCATTTATAATGACAAAATGAAATGGGCTACCGCATATTTGAGGGAGCACTTCTTTGGCCGCATAAGAACTACATCATAGTGTGAGGAAATTCATTCATTATTGAAGAATTATATTGACAGTAAAACCAGTCTCCTTGAATTCATGCATAAATTTAGTGAAGTACTAAGGTATTACCGAAACAACCATCTTACTGCTGACTTTGAAACCTTTTATAAGTTTCCTGTTTTGACTACGTGCTTGGAAAGTTTTGAGAAACAAGCTGCTGAACTTTATACTATAAATATTTTCAAACTTGTGAAAGATGAGATAGAAGTAGCAGGTACCTTAAATGTGACTGAATGCCCAAACAGTGGAGAAACATTGTTGAGTACAACACGAGTGAGTATTTTAATCAGCAATGGCAATTTAAAGTATCTTACAATAAAGATAAGGACATGTTTGCGTGTGAGTGCAGGCTATTTGAGACTCGTGGATTACCGTGCTCCCACATCTTTGGGGTCTTGAAGCATCGCAATGCAAAATGCGTCCCTACATCTCTTATCCTGAAAAGATGGACAAGAGATGCAAAGAGTGATTTTATATTCTCAATTGGCGAGCAAGACTCCGCTGATGATATAGTGCCCACACTTAGATGCGGTGCGATGGCATCAATTTGTTGGAAGCTTTGTGATATTTGTTCAAAAAATTCAGCCGACTATAGGAAAATCTCAGGTGCGTTACTTAAGCTAATTTCAAAGGTGCAAAATAAAAGTGATGCACAAGTGAGGCTTTCCCCCACGTCAACACTAATAGGTGATCCAGCTGTTGTGAAGTTAAAAGATGCTCCAAAAAAGGTTTCAAAAGGCCAAAAGAGGCGAAGATGTTCACATTGTAAGTCAAGCAGGCATTTCATTAGGACATGTCCATTACTCGTCAAGGAGGACTCCCCCGCCAAATACTCAAATGCTGAAGATGAACCAATGGTATTAATATAATGCCTTTCTTAATTAGTTACTTTATGTTTACTTTTCACACTGAAGATCCTAATGATGTCAAACTAGAGGTACTTTTGTCCCCTTCTTCGTCGAAATCCTCATTTTTAATAATGTTTAGTTTAATTTAACTTTGGTTAAAGTTTTCATCAAGATTGAAAACAATATACATGCACTTTCTTTTGTTAAAGTCTTCACTTGATAAACGAGAATGTATACTTCAACCTGTATTGGAGCTAATTTAGCAAAATGTTATTGATTTCTGTATTACAAGTGCTTTTAATTAGTTATTTTTTTAACATTTGTCAAAGGTTATTATTGGTTTTCAAACTTTTTTCAGACACTTGTCATCTTGTATCAGATATTTTATTTGTGGTGGAAATAGATAGTAGCTTGTAACAAGGATATAATGTCTTTTGACAATATATTATTGGTGAAAAGAAATCTAATGGAAGACCTTTGAAAATGTTTTAGCCTTTTAGTTGCTGCAGACAGATTTTGATCAATCTTTTTATGTTTAGTTGCTATATTTTGAGCAGTTCTTTATTTTTTTTTAACAGGTTGAAGAATGTGATGCCAATAAACAGACTCTCTCTCAGAATATAAAATCAGTAAAAAATACACCCGTGTACAATAACAATAATTTTAAAGTAAGTACTTGTCTATATTATACCATCTATCAAATTTATTGTCATTTCAATTCAAATATGCAATATATTATTCTTGTAGTGCTTATATTATTTCTTATTATTCTGTTACAAAAAGTTCAAGGATGCTGGTAGCAAGAAGTCTATATTTAAATTGACAGAAACACCGAAGATTAGAGCAAATGGCAAAAAAAAGTCGACAGAAGGTAACATTTCGCATATCTAATAATTTATATTAGATAATTCAAGAAGGAAAATTAAAGTCTTAATTTTAATTTAAATTATTTTAATCCAATACCATAAGTGCAACTGAGAGATTAAGGGTGAGTGAGGTCAACACTTTGAGAAAAGTCTTACTCGCCTCTAGCTTGTCTGACTAGTTTCTTTATTTATTTTTTTTTTAATTTTGTATCGTAATTATTTAAAAATTATGATTTATGTTTAGACCAAAGAAATCACTCTAACTCAAGAGACATTAAAAGATAAGACCAACACATCAGGAATAGAAGTGGCAGAAGTTCCAGATGCAGCCACAACCAAGAAACCAGGATTGCCACAATATCCTATGCATCATTATCCAATGGTCCATCCTTATTAATCTTATGGTGGAGTCCTCCCTATTCCTTTTCATCATGTTCCAAATGGCATGGTGTACTTCAACCAATATCCTTCTACTGCCGGAATTACATCATATCCTCAGTTTTCCCATGTCTCATCGTATTCTAGTGGACCCAGTGATAGCAATACATGGGTTGGACTTTTGAATGATGTCATCAACAACAAAAAGCCATAGAGTTATAATCTATATATTATATATTTAATTTATGCATGTTAAAATTGTTGATTATATCTCTCTTTTAAGTGCTTGTGCTATCAATTTATAAAAATTAGGGGTAGTTCATAAGGCCGTATCATTACAAATGTTGACGACCTTGTTTTTATTGTGTTATTGACGCTGATTTTGAATAAAATCTTGTTCTGTTAATGTATTTATTTCTTCATTTTACTACCTAGTCGGTCTCTATTTTTTAATAGTATGTTGTGGCTGTTCTTGAATTGATCATGTCAATGAACAGTGGGTGAACATTCTTCAATGAATTTTTTAATATGGAGCACTTGAGAATGTTGTTTGGCAAAGACATTTGATTCACCTGAAAATAGTTTTTTAATTCAACTTCATAAGGCTGCTGTGGTGCTAAATTTGGAAGAGTATATTTGCAGGTTAATAAAAAAACCAGAAATATGGCTTATGATATACTTGTCCAAATTGGCCATGTACTTAGAGATGAGGAGAGAGGCGGGAACAGAGAAAAATTGCGTGTTTATACTTATCCAAATTGGCCATGTACTGAAGATGGTCTAACTTAAGTGTTAAGAGCACTTTTTAATACCTGGTATATATAATTGATGTCATTGTAGAATTCATAGTTTAAGTAAGTAAATTTCTCTGCTTCTCTTCCTATGGCATTGTCTCACCACACCTTACTTATTGGTGTTAAGTGTTCTTTATAAAATTTGAGAGCTTTGTGGAATTCCATTGTTTAAAAATGAGTTTGGACTTTAGAATTAATTTTTCATCAGTAGTTTTTTAGACGTAACCGATCAAAAATGGTGGAATGCGTTGGGTTCTTGTGAAATTTGGAGATATTGATTCATTAACTATGTTTCTTTCAATACTTCTTTATTGGAACCACTAAGCTTAGATGCAACTTCATCGAAACTATTTTTAATCTCTCATTCTCAACTTCGAAATCATGCAGTCTTATGATGAGATATCATGAAGGCAGGCATGCTCAGATATAACATAACTTTAAAATTATAACTAATGAGTATCCAAATCTATGCTAATACTTTTGACTAAAGATTTTACCATCCATAATGACTTGCAAATAATAAAGTTGGATTTTGAATTAAATTACTCCAAATATGTTTATATTTATTAACAAAGGAACCCTACTACTAGTCAAATATGTTTATATTTATATTCATGTAGGGATGATATACACAAGCATTCTTTTTTCTTTTCTTTTCTTTTTTTCCTACAGAAATACATACTTAAATACAACACCATCTCAAATCCTAGGGATAGGAAACTAGAGATTTCAGCTCCAAAACACAGTTTTCATTGATTGCACTATGCACTCTGAAACTGTTTAGTTAGATTAAGGAAGAGCTTATCGATTGCTTTGTAGAAAACTTCAGATGCTAATTAGCATGCCACCCCTAACCCCTTGATCCTAAAGGCGAGATATATCACACTTTGCTCCATCTGACACAAATATGTCATCATCTTCAATGCCAAGATCATGGCAAAATGTTGAAGCAATTGCACTTCTTAATGGCTGTATAGATAAGAGATGGCCTCAATTCCCAAGCATCATAAATTATCATGTGGAAAATAGTTAGCAACAAAGAAAAAACAAATTAGAACTAAAAAATGAAGTAAAAAACATAATAGATTTAAAAAATGAAGTAACTATATTTTTCAATTATGAATTTGTTCAGTTGAGAAAAGGCATATACTATGCAACAGACAAACATATGAGGATGTGGTTGGAGGATCCTAAAGACAAAGATGTCAAAATATCTTTCCTGAAGTTCTACAAGAATAAAAAAGGGCACCTCTTATTTTCCAGTTAGCATTGCAATGAATTATGTTTATAATTGAAACTAGGACAAAAGAGTAAAGTAGGTATGGAAGGATACAAGAATGAAAAATGGGCAAAGCAAAGAAAGCTCTAGAAGATGTCAATGCAACATACATTTTTACCTTGTTCAGCTCCATAACCACTATATCCTTCTACGGTTGATAATGCATGTGATCTCTGATAAATGGAAAACAAGATATGCTAATCAATTTTCATGAGAGAGCTAGGGAGCAAAACATATATTAGTGCTCAAAGTCTACACTTGAAAAATATAGAAGCTTCATTCACATTGAAGTTTCACCTTTGACATTGCAGAAGTTATGGCATCAGGAATGAGTTCCGTAGTATCACCAATTCCAATGGTTATTACTTTGGCATCAGGGTACTTAAGCAAGTGTGCATTCCTTCTTCTAGCAATTTTTTTTCAAAAAAAATAATTAAAAAAAATATGCACAGCAAAGGAAGCAAGAGAAGTGAAAGAGGGAAAAAGTAGTTGCATGTCATATGAAAAAGCAACGTCAAAGGTTGAAAGAAAGAGAAGGATATTCACTTTCACATTTATTACATAATGTATATGAATAATGATTGAGTAAAATGACACAAATCCCGCAACTTATTCCTTTTTGCCTCTTTAGTGATAGATAAACAAATCTCAGTAATGAAGTGCTTTGTTAAGAAGAAGATATAAGTTCACTCAGTCCTAAGAATACATAAGTCAAGCACTTTAATCAAACAAACAGGAAGACATAAGCATGCAAGAGAGTTAGAACTCATTTGATTTCCATTTATAAGCTGTAACATATACTATGATAAAATCTTTACAAAGAAATTCTTCGGGAACATAAATTTTTCAACCAAAAGAAACATCAACCAAATAAGCACTTTTACAAAATTAGCATAAACTCACAAGCTCTACTTTAATAAGATGATCACATGGGTGAAACCCGTGACATTTCAAATTCACTGTAGACAACAAAAACAATAAAAAAGTGCATAAAAGATATCATCTTAGTCTAATTTGCTTCATACCAAAGAATAAAATGTAACAAGTATGCTTTGACATTAACTTGGAGACGGTCTCAAGAAACATGCCAGGATGTACTGAATGCGATTTCCTTCCTGTCGCACTCACCTGATTATAATAAAAGTTATAAATATTATGTTCAGTTTTGAAGTGGAAGTGGGAGTTCGGGTGATTTGGATTATACCCGAGAGAAGGGCTGGTTGATGCAGCTTTTGCTTAAATAATTAAAAGTTCATTTATGCTTAGTTTTGAAGATGCTGCCTGATCAGAGAAAAAATGTAAAGTTACTCAGCTCATATGTATATTTAGATTCACATATATGTATCTTAATATGTTTTGGATTGGTGTTTTCTATTTTTTTGGGAGGAATCTAGTGGATGTTGAGGGGTAGAAAATGATATGTGTGGTGACTTGTGAATGTTTCTATTGCCTATGTATGAATTTATACTCTTTTGGTGATTGAAATTTTGTTCTTTTATACAATCTAGTATTCAGTTTTTTCTATCTTAGTTGTGTGCTGGATATGGGGCTTGTGTGTTTGTTTAATAAATAATAATTGGTCTTGCAAATGTTAATACTTCCTTGCCATATGCTAAATACTTTTGTTGGATTATAATCTACTTGTGTGTCTTTCACTGATCTATTATGTTTCACTCAGTAAATCATTATTGCCTGAAACCATTTTCTTTCCAGTATACACCAGCTATAGACATATGGAGCATTAGCTGCATTTTTGCAGAACTTTTGACTTGAAAACCTCTTTTCCCTGGGAAGAATGTTGTCCATCAATTGGATCTCATGACTGATCTTCTTGGAAAACCATCTCTATATTGATGGACAACTATTTTAATGTATAAGTGGAAGAGAGTGTTGAATCTGATATGTGATGTTCCCTAGTGTGTTATCCATGGTTTTGATCATGGTGTCAAGTAATTTGAGTTAGTTATGATGTTAATGTAATTTATCAAGTGATATCCAAAAGTTTTAACTTGTTACTCATAATCTTTAGCAGTTATTAGCAACACAGTACCCCCTCAATTTCAAAGATCGTCAATAATAAACATCATATGTTTCTTATGTGGTATTTCAAAGTACATCTTGAGAAAGAAATAGCATGAACCACTTAAGCTGACAAGAAAATTGAACTTTGCACAATACATTATCCTCACTTGGAGGCAGATTTTAGCTGACAAATACTACTCATAATGATTTGTTTTGTCCACAATTTTTAGAGGTCCATAAAGTCTACTTCAATATACCAATCCCGGAAATATAACTACAAGACATATTCATGGGGGATTGTAGCTACAAGGACAAAAAGAGGCGCAGCCGGTGGGAATCCAGGTATAGAAAGAAGCCAAGTTTTAGTTATCCTCTTGTACAGGCGATTCTAGCATCCTTACGGTGCGAGGAAGGATGAACTCAGTAAATATGTGAAAATGAGAAGATGGATGGTACCCATCAATATTATCATTCACCACCTCACATGAAACAGGAATCAGAGATCTACCTCTGAAAAGGATCCAATCAATGTGAAGATCCTGCGTCTGGCGATCACAGCAGAGGCAGCGTGCTCTTCATATTAACTTGAGGAATTCAACTGCTCCCTATTTGCCACCTAACAGAACAAGATAACACCAATTAATATACTAATTTTACAGCCACATCAGTCTCATATAACTGAATGGAAGTATAAAAAGATATACAGAATAATAAGGATACAGCCCATGTTGTAATGCAAGGAACTTCAGAACCCCAGGACATGCTTCCAGGTACAGATGGAGACTCAGAAAACCAAAATTTTCCACCTTCCAGAAGCTCTACCTACATTTGAGAAGATAAAAGAATCAGTTCTCCGACCAGTTGAATTGAAAAAAATAAATAAATAAAGTTAATGAACTTGCACCTTTTCCTTATCATAGAAGATGGTACAATGTTCATCTGTAGTGTCTTAGGGCCCTTCCGAGATATCCCAAACTGATCATAACCTTTGTAATTTTCTTAAAAGCAAAGTAATGATATCAAGAGCGAAAATTAGGTCTCATCTGTTCTCAATTATAAAGTTTTCTCATCTTGTTATTTGAGCAGATTTCATATGGCATTATTGATAACAGCTCTTATTGAGAAATTCCTTTGCATATCCATTATCATCTCCGTCAAAGAAACACTCATTCCTCTCTCTCTCTCTCTGTGTATGATCGTGTTTTCCTCTATTTAGTTCTCTTCACTTTTGTTAATGTTCCATAAAATGACATCCACTATGCCATAATTTCCAACTTTGTAGAAAATATAACAGCAAGATTAGAAAAAGCTTCATTTGAAAATTTTCATTTAGTGTGAATTTTCTTAAAAATCATTATGGATCGAATACTTGTGTTGAATCTATAGTAACACCTATCTTATTAATTCCAGTTCTACTGTGATAATAATCCATACTTGATATAATCAAATAAATTTTTAATTAAATTAAATTCATTTTTGGATTCACAAAGCTTAATTAGGTGATAATATGTATAGGTATTTTTCTTATCTAAATAATTATTCTTATAGGTTCTTTGTTGGGGGATCAATAATTAAACGAGAGAGAAAAAGAAAATTAGAGAGCTGACTACAAGATTTCATTTAATATTACTAGGGTGAGATATACTTATTAAATCTTAATGGTTTGTCCATTTTATTGTAAAAGAACTTGCTTGTATTTAGATCTGTGAAGTTATAATTTTTTAATTTATTAAATTTCTTAATTTTGTAAAATAATAATGAATTAATGATGCATTAGCAAGTTTTAACCTTCATTATTAGTTCAATTTTAAAGGCTTAAAAAAATGTGTTGTTACTTTGTTAGTATACCAAAATTGACAAATTTCAAGAAAAATGTAAAAGACATTAAATAAACAAAAAACCCTAAGAGTATTTCCTTTTTTCCTTTATTTATCATTCCTTTATTTTATTTTATTTTATTTTATTTTATTTTATTTTATATATTTTTTTCTATCAAATGCAGTATAGGGCAAGGAATTCAGTCTAAGTCTAATGACACAACAAAGTTGCTTCCCTTAGTCACCCAAAAAAAAAAAGTTGCTTCCCTTATTTTAAAGTAATGCACATGCTGCTGTTTATGGTATATGCATAATGCACAAATTTCACTTAAGGACACTAATGGAGATGTAAGAATCACAAATGGCCGGTAGGAAAAATAAAACCAAACTGTCAAGAGACTAATATAATTCTGAACTAAGTCAAAAACAGAAAAAAGTTTGAATACAGTGAAATACGCCTCCTCATCTGACCCCCTTTTAGATCTCCCCTAAACTTATTCATAAAATCAAACCCATTGAACCAAGAACATCACAATATGCATTTATCTCATCCTCTCCGATTCACTCACCATATAACAAGATTTGGAGATATCAATTATCAGTTCACTTTTGAGAAGCATTTTTCAAAATCCATTCTACTAAAGTAGCAACACCAAATCCTGTTGTTGAGCGTTTTTTCTCGTTCCATACCGGACCGGCCAAGTCGATATGTATCCATTGAACATTTTCATTAACAAACTGCAAAATAGCAGTTGTTGGTAGATATTTTCCAATAAGTTTATGGAGTAATTTTAAGAGAATAACAAGATTCTATATGATTAGACACATCATACATACCTGTTTTAGGAAAAAGGCGGCAGTAATAGCACCACCTTGTCGAATCAAATCCATACATACATAATATAATAGTACTTTAGATCAAAATTACCTGCAATTGAGGGTCCAAGAGCAACCACATATGCCCCAGTTAAAGTTGCCTGGTCAACAAATGGTAATATTATAATAAACAAATAATAAAAACTACTACACATTTTAATTATATTGATCCTAGAGGCCAAAATCTCTAATCATTGATTTCCAGTTTTACACATTTATTTGTACCAGATATTTCTACAATAGGTTTGCCCTATGATAATTCAAGTGACCAATACATTGCATCTAGATATTTCTCCCTCCTGGTTTTAGAAACCTATACATTAGTGTGCCTAAAAAGAAGCTTACAATCGATACTCCCATAAATATAGCGGAAATGCCAAAACCAAGACTCCATCCTGCATTGTCTTGAATCCACACAATTTCTACATAAACTTATCATGATTAGGGTTACCATAGTTGTCATTGTTGTTATCAGAAAAACAAAAAAGCCAAAGTAGAAGCTAACATCATAGACAAGGCAAAAAGATATGAAGTTTGAGAGAGAGAGACAGAGAGAGAAATTTGAAGAAGTGGTCCTTCTTCGATTAGTGCTGCATCATCAAAGGAACCCATATTTCTGGAGGAACCCGTTTCCTCAGAGGAACCCATTTCAACTGTTTGTTGTTTCAGAACAGAACCCTCTATTCTATTTTCGTCACAGAAAATTGGAGAATAAAAGTGATGATGAAATATTGAAATGAGTACAAGAATGTGTCACATTATAAATTCATACTCATCATAGCCATTGTTACTGTTTCACGATTTTCTGCTAAAATCAAAGTCAATAAAACATTAGATGTGTGTTTGTAATAAAAAATTTTGTTTGAAAGGAGTTCTATATGATTGTGCAGTCCAAGTGGCAATGATCCTGAAGGGCCAAGGATACCACCTCCAAGAAATTGATTCATTTACAAGCATAGGTTTAAATTACACATGATACTTTTAAGTTTAATAGAGTAGCAAATAAATAAGTACCTCTTTATCTGATAGAAAAATGCCAGATTCACTTTCAAGTTGTAATGTTGATTAAAAGAACCAATGCACCAACATAAAAGAAGTCAAAAAATACTCATGAGATTGTTACATATTATAAATAAAATTCGTTACAATTGGTAGGTCATGGAGCTGCTGCTTATCAGTTTTGGCAAGAAAATTAAGTGAAACTATCTTGAATCAGAAAGATAGAAAGCAATAAACTATATAAAAAAAAGAATTAAGTTTTGTGATTTGTTATTGATCATAAAAGAAGAAATCAGAATCATAGCTTTCTCTCTACAATGAGTTACACTATACATCAACTGGTCTCTCTCTATTATATACTCTTCACAAAAATCTATGGTCCTATCATACAGTGTTAAAATTCACAATATAGGCATGGATAAAAAGAGAGCAAGAAAGCACATGCAGGAACAGAGAATGAGACTTAAATAATTAAGTCTAAGTCGGTTAACATCAAACGAAAAATTTTCAAGCTCAGGGACCCTAGTTTGTTCAAAGAAATTAGATTAGCATATTAAGTATTTTTTGATCTGCTCTATATAACTAGAAATTATTTTTATTATTTTAAAAGCAAATTAAAGTTCCTCCACTCATTTGACAAAAAATAGCTAGACAGTGACATAAAGTCTTACTTGAGTTCTTATATTCTGTGCAATCTGTACAGGGAGTATAATCACTTTCAAGATAACTTATAAACAACTAGGAACTTGGCTTTTTTTAAATAAACAACTTTAAGAGTTGTATACAAGAAAATTGCCAACCAAATTCAGGAAGCAAACAGTGGATACCAAAAAAGTTATATACAATAAGTAAAAGAGAACAGGACTTGTTCATTATAGAGCTCAAAACCGGTAATACTAAATTGGTACTGAGAAGTGGCACTAGGTTTTCGCGGTGCCGTCGGCTCAGGATCAAGAAGGAATTCTGTGAGAGCAGAGAGATCATATGCCTTCAATTTTTCTTCTTCCGCCTTTGTTGTTTACTATTTTTTTGAAAGGAGAGGAAAACATCACTAAAAAAACAAAAAAGATTATATCTAGATGTCTCCCCTATAAAGGATTGTTTAAATTATTACTAATTCATTTGGATTACAGCAAACTGCATTTCTTATGTGAATGCATCAACCATTTAATTAATCCTAGATCACTATTTACTTACAGGAAAAATATAGATTCTTTTAAAAGCAAAAATAAAATTCTCCTTGAAATACTCACATCAAGAGTAAAATACAAGCTCATTCATATATGAGTACAAGAGTAGACATGTATATTAAGTGACAGAATGCCTGATTTCTAAAATAATAACAAATGCAATACACAATAAAGAACCCTAAAAATATTCAAAGTATCTATGAACATAATAACAGTGCAAAGTACATTTAACTAGCCCTTAAACCTGTTACAAGCACAATGAAGTATTTCCATAATCCATCTTAATAACAATGCCGTTTGAAATAAGATCATTACCTTAGTAATAGACCTTTGAGCACTCAAGCAAGTCACAGCATCTTTCACCTCTACAATAACACCAAGGATTGGATGCAGTTAAAATATATGGACAGTTTTGGTATGTAATAATTCAATATTTGAAAGAAACAGAAAAATTGATTCGAAACTTACTAGAGTAAAATTGAACCTTTTTATCTAACTTGCGATTGGACTTCGATTCCTCCCTACAAAAGCGAGAGAAGAACATAAATAACTGCAAACTCCAACTCAAGTCGCAAAGTAGATTTTAAACTTTGGAAACTAGGAAAACAGGAAAGGAGGGGAAGATATTAACTTTTTCCCTTGCCACGGACAGAAAAGCCAGCGAGGATTGGGACGACGTGCCGAGCTACCTGGATTCCAGACAGAGGAAAGAGGAAGAAGCGAAAGCGCTGAGCCTGGGGACATCGGCGGCAAAGAACCTAGGGCTAGGTTTTGCCGTTTTGGTTTGGGACTTTCACTGCTTTGCTTCAGAGGGGGGCACGAATGATTAGGAAAATTGAAGAAGATGAAAAATGATTGATTTTTTATTTTTTTTGATATGTTTTGCTTTGCTTCAGATGGGGGACACGAATGATTGGGGGAATTGGAGAAGATGAAGAACGATTAATTTTTTTTATATGTTTTTACTTTGTTGTTTAAATTAATTGAAACTATAAAATTATGATTAATTGAATTCTAGAATTTGATTAATTTTAAAGAGTATTTTTGTCTAATCAAATAAATAAAGATGCTTAAGACTTTTTATAAAATTAAATAAAAAATATTTTTTATTTTTATTTAATTAAAGAGATGTATTAGTAAAAGTAGTGATATAATATATATTTAAAAAAAAAATAAATACTGATGTGGAAAATAAATTTCACATGGCTTGTTACTACTTGTCTATATTTTAAACGTATCGGTACGTATGAATTTATTATCGTATCGTAACAAATACCTATTTTTAATTAAATTGTATACGTATTTATAATTTAGATATTATTTTTAAATGAAACCTAGAATAAATAATAAATAAATTTTTTTAAAACTAGAAAATTACTTTCCGATTGAGTGGTGTAACTCGGAAACAAGGAAAACCTTCAACAATCTTTCCGAAATCAGGGTGAGGTACATGTAAGAGGATTCCGATGATCAAGTAAATTTAGTGTCTGAACTTATGTATTTTAGATTAGAAAATATAATAATTTTGTAATTTTGTAATTTTGTGACTTTATTAGCCTTAACAACATACAAATTAACTAACAACGTAATATATTTATTAATTAGTAACGTAAATATTCTTATTTAATCATAATCTCGCCCAGTATTATTCTTGTCCGGAACACGTCCACGTTGAACCAAATTGCTGCAGAACAAAAGGACTATTCTAATTTTTACAAGTGAATGAATTATCTGGGTTAATATCCACGCACTGTTAATATTTTGGAAAAAAGAATGCACTAATAAAGATTGTGTTTGAAATTTGTGGCCTTTTGCTGCACATGTGCTATAAAATAAGCCCCGAGTCTTATCACGGACAAAAGTCGTTGAGGCATGAACTGGTAGTCTGATTGTAGATATGATAATAAATAAATAAATAAATAAGAGAGGAAAGAAAATTTTGCTAAGGGAAAAGACCAAGTGGAAGGAAGAATAAATAACTCAACATTATTTATTAGCACCTACTCAATGTTAAAACAATTTTTTTTACAAAAAATCTTGTGTTAAAACTTAAAAGTATGTTTTATTTGTTCAGTGACATTTAAAAAAAATTAAAATCAAATTTTATAATTCATCATCTAATAATAAAAAAAGATACATCTTTACATAAAAATAGTTGTAAAATCTTTATAATAATATCACTTTACTTATTTTAAAAATTAAATTCACCAATGATCACTGCCGACTGCCCAACTCTCATAATGCGTGGGGTGGTACGAAAGTCATATATCATTTGTTGTTTATGACTTTATTTAGAGGAAATTAAAAATCGGAAAATAAAAAGGTTAACTATGACATGGAGATTTGACGCTCCATAATACGAGAGTTTATTCCACATGAATAATGTTGAACTGGTTGCCACTATCTCACATGCAGTTCCTTGAAATAAGATGAAAGAAACAAGTTTATTAAAATTCAGGGTTTAATTTCTTATTATTGCTTGTTCTTAATTTACGGGATAACCATGACTCAGAAGGTGACTTGGGCAATGGCGGAAGCAACACAGCTCTGCGGCACAGACCAAAAGGCCATCCCTCACAGTGACAAAACTCCTGAATCACCGAACACCTCCAGAATTTTGACACGTCAACAACGTCCTTCAAGCTTGAACAACGAGAAAGGCTTGTCTTCGCTGAATAGAATGCTTCTCCACCACTCATCACAGAACTCCCACCACAGCACGAGAAACAGCTCTTAACAGAAAAGAATTCTTCACTTTGTTTGTACTGTTCTTGATTATCATCCCCCTCCACCACCATCACCACCCTTTCTTGTGATGGTGCTGCCATTTCCTGAGTCATATACTTCAGTTCATTTGTTACAGGAGTGTACACCCAAGAAAAGCTGTGTCTCAACACGTTCGGCTTCTGCTTCTGTTTTTCCATGACTCCGCTTATAATTGCTGACATAACCACCTGAAGAAGCAGAATATATGTTAATAAAGAGTTAAAAGAACAAGAACAACCATAATGGATGATTATATATGAGTTTAAAGATAAAGATTTAACGTACTTCGAGTTCCTCTTCGATGTCGCTCATTGGATACTCTTCTTCAAGGCTTGCATTTGAAAGCCTTCCACCAAAAATCTGGCAAAGAGAAAACAATTCCTTCAGAGTTTCTACCATACATTTGCATCTCTTGGATTGGTGTTGGTGATTTGGTTGTTGCTCTTCATTGTAGAAGACACCCATGTTTGAAATTCATTCATCAATTCAGAGAGGAGAGAGAGTGATTTATATTTGTGGTGCTATACTGCTATATCGGTTTTGTGGATTCACATTAGTGCTTGTGATAGAATTTGACATGATTTATTATTGATAGTGGCTTTGCAGCGTACAGAAAGCACTTAAAAGAAAAAGGCTTTCCGTTCTTTAAGGTAAAGACAAAGTTAAAAATGTGCTCAAGACATTTTAACTAATGACTCAATTTAGGATTCAAATGTTTGTTTGACTTCTATAAGTACTATGGTTTGAGGAAATTTTGTGTGTACTTGGGATTAAACATGAGGTTACTAATAAGACCGTGACATGGGACACCTTTGTTTTTCGGCGTATTATGTTACCTGTTGTGAGCATAATAAATGCCTAAATGGCTTCAACGGGTAACCTTCAACTACTTTGTTTAATTGTATGTGATGTAAGTGGTGGTGCCTAGTCAGAGTAAACACTTTAAGTTAAAGTCATGGGGTTAATACGACGTGCCACCGAATAAACGCTGCTATCGAAGAGATTTGCTTAGATTGGTTACCCTTCAATTAAAGTTATACATATTGAATAAACAAGAATAGAAATGGACAAGACACTGAAGACAGGTAGCATTAGGAAATGTTAGCTTAAATAATCTCTTATCCTGATGCTGATTAAACATAGCAGTCAGGATTTTAGGTGAAAGAACGAACCTTCTGTCAACAATTTAATTCATTGCAATTGAATGCACAAACAAAGGCTCTAGATGTTTCTCTAGACTTGAGGTACCAGATTAACATGTGATAACTACAAATTCTGAAAAATTCTACGTTTGTATTGTGCAAGTTTAAGCCACCTATTTGACTTTAACTACTTACTTCCTAACAGAGTTTCCACACAAAAAGTTAAACTCCAATGGATCAACAAAGCACATCTTGAAGGATGCATAGATGTAAATAGAAAAGGAAGTTAGGATAGAGATCCTCATCAACATGCTCAACATGAACAAGCATTATGCTGCTATTAATAGGATTCCAAATCCCATGGAGAACAATCAATTATGTTACTTATCAGAGATAGCTTACAACAAACAACTCCCTTTTCTGTAAAAGTCACATTTCCTCAGTGTTAATGCTATCAAATAACTTACAACAAATGATCTCCTTGTCGGTTAAAGTCACATTCCCTAACTGTAAACTTAAACCGACCATGGTGAAAAAATCTTTGGCACTGAGATGTCTTCCTTTTGACCAAAACCAAGTCCTAAATGACCATGGAAAAATGGTTTGCAACCCAGTTCATTTCGTTATAAAAAAAGCACATGTTCGGGAAAAGTAGAAGAATCCAGCGGTGCAGCACAGGCTTTGCCTGAACTAGCTTTGTGGTCTTATAGTATACAAGGCAGCATCTGGTTGAAGATCAACTATGGTGTTGGTCATGTGCTTCATACACTAACAATTCCAGAGACCCATGGAACAACCACTGGTGCTGATGGGTGTGAGTTCCGATACCATTCAGGATATTTATCCTTAAAATTCAATCGAGGTTTCTCAGCCTGAATTCAGAACATTGAATAAAGTAAATTAGCCGGCCGAAGGAAAAACACGCGCAAGTGTGAAAATTTTAGATCAGACAATATATGCTATTATGTAACCTTTTATCCCCCCAGACCTTGGAGAATACAATTATCTAAAGTTATGCAAATATATAGAGGGGGAGTCAAACTATTGAACCATGAGATATGACTTACATATTTAAGCCAACATTCCTGATGTTTGTGTTGATATCTATCTGGTGAATGACACCCAAACTCAGATGGGCAATAAACCCAAATATTGCATTTCTTTTGACCTTCTTTGGCATGTTTCGCATGATCCAAGCAAGCTTGACAGCAATCAGCTGCACTAGCCTTGTGGTGGGTGAGACCCCATCTTACTGCATCACCATCATAATCTGTGTGAAGTTCAGCATGGCACTCAGGTGGAAGGGACCTGCCAGGAAGAACCTCCTCCTCTGCAGAGAATAATATATGCTTTTGAATACAAAGAATAAATAACTTCAAAGAGGAAAAAGCTTACGGGAATACTTCTTCCAAACTCTATCACACAATGTATGCAGGGTTAAGTGATTCTGGGAAACCAGTATAGTATAGAGAGGAATGTTTTATATACATTCATTGCATACCACGGGGTACCGAGGGAAGATTAAAAGTCTACAATCAGAATAATAAAATAGACTGGAGATATGGATAATACCAAACCCCTCTGCACCCTCAGGTTTGTCTTCATGTTCTGTATTAACAACTTGAACAGGTATCCAAAGGCCAATCTCTTCACAAATTGCAGCCCAATCAGACTCCAATGCTCTTGCTAGCATACCTAGGAGATGGAAATAAACACTTAAGCACAAGGTATAAAAGATTTGCAAAAAATTCATTGCTTGTTTGAACGAACATGCTGCATTATTTCAAAGTATCACACAATCAACTTTTATAAACATAGCAGAAAATGTTCATACCAGCCTCTTCATGGGGAATGGCTGAGTTGGAAGTCCTACTCACAAGAGCCAACTTAGCCTCTCTCAGTTTTTCCATTCGCCAATTTTCAACTGCTTCTGTATTTTTTAAAACGTAATATCACCAAATCGAGCAAGAATGGACAGAATTAAGTGAGGTAAGCCAGTAAAATGTTTTCCAAATTCTTTGAACATATACAAGATAAGACCACCAAAGTTTAGAATCTAAAATAACATGATAGCAATCCACAAAACAAGGGGGATTACACCACCTATGCTTGAGATAAAACTGCATCAAACTTCACTAGAATGGTTTTTCTTCTTGATTGGTTTAAGATTCAGTCAATGTCTGTACTTTTTACCAAACATAAGACCGGCTTACTTATTATTCCTTATTTTTAAAACCCATCTCTTAACCAGGCGAGACACATCTATAGGAACACCACGGTGGTGCAATGTTGTGGAAGTAATTAAGTGATTCTATGACACACACAGCATGGTAAACTACAAAGATTTTCTAAGGTTGTTGAAAGTTCATTTCTATTGCCCTTAAGCAACCTGAAAGTTGCCAAAAAAGAAAAATGGAAGTGGAAGACAGTGCAAAGGTACAGCTATCTATCTTACAATTTATAAATGATGCGATAGATCAAGTTGCAGAGAAACTGCAAGAAAAATAGTGCAAATTGCAAAACATATTCTTTGGTGAACTTGATGTACTTTGTAATTAATAGTTAAATTCAAACAATATAATACACAAGTTGCACAACAATGTTCTATTTATTTTAATGAAAAATAGATTCACAGAAGCACAAGTTACAAGCAAAAAACCTCGTTCCTTAGCAATATCTGTGCGAGTAGAGTTCAAGTTGGTTAGTCTCTGCAGCATCTCATCAATTATACTCTGTTTCAAAGGCGGAGGCAATTCAACCGCCGCAGTTTCGGTTGAAAACTCCCCTTCTAAATCCTTCACCTATTAGCACAAACAGCATTTTAATAATATTCACTCCAGTTAACTTCTGAGGAAGTGCTTACCCTACCCAGAAATATAAATAATAAGTGCTTAGTTACTTCTTACCAATTTAATTAACTCCTCCGGTTTAAACTCCTTTCGTATTCGGATAGATTCCTCCATTTTCCGAATCTGATCTGGGTTATACAATACACCTGACACAATAAAAAATAAAGAAAATAAAAATCAATACAGAAAACGCAGAGAGAGAAGCAACAAAGTGTTATAAAAAAGAGAGGACGATAAAGTGAAAAAGTTGAATCGGAGATTAATGTTAATAGTTACTTACTATTGCGTGAAACGTTACCGGAGTAGATGTATAAAGAAGCGTAGAGAGTGCGAAGAGCGTAGAGTAGAAGTGCGATGTTGAAGAAGCATAGCAAGAGTGTGATTTTCTTGTAGGAACTGTT
This sequence comes from Arachis stenosperma, assembly GCF_014773155.1. NCBI lineage: Eukaryota > Viridiplantae > Streptophyta > Magnoliopsida > Fabales > Fabaceae > Arachis > Arachis stenosperma. The sequence continues at coordinate 8,272,764 of NC_080384.1, forward strand.
GCTTCTCGCCATCTTCCTCTTTTCTGTTTTATCCTCATTCCACCATTGCACGCTTCTTCTTTTAACTCTGCGGCGCCTTCAATATTTTTCAAAACTAGATATTTTGGCTCCGATTATAGATCGATGAAACTGAAACGAGCTCAAATATAATTTGACTTGGTGAAGAAAGTAACAATGTTGAAGTAGAGAATGATGATTGGATCGATTATCGCTTAGGCCTTAGCTGAGCTTACAGAAACGGACATCGAAGTGATCGAACCCGGTTTGTTTGTTTCTATCTTGTGTGTCTTCTTTGGACTGAGCTGGTTTTTTTTCTCCGCCACTGGGGATGGCGGCCGTGCTAAATTGCGCTTACCAGTCAGGCTAACGTGCGCCCCCTATTTTGAAACTGATTTTGTAGTGAGAAATTAGCCACGGTACCTTTTGTTCGCTCGGGTGTCAAGTTGTCAACACTGGCCTGGGCAGTGGGCACTCATTACTCACACATGACACATTGACACACCATTTTTAAGGTGTTTAATGTAAGGTGTTAGAGAGTACAAAAGTTGTTGATCCAAAATAAATTCAAAACAGGAAAATAAAAGGAAAATATGATCGCAAAAGTTCGCTTTTTAATTTTTGTGTTGTATGAATATTTTTTAATAAAGTGAAAATTTGATATATTTTTTGGTATTTATTTCGTGCGATAATAAATTTATACGTACTGATACGAAAAAAATATAGACAAATAATAATAAGTCATGTGAAATTTATTTTTCACGTCAACATCAGATTTTTTTTTTAAAATAAATATCATATAACTAATTTTACTAAAATATCTTTATAATTTAATAAAAATAAAAAATATTTTTTATTTAATTTTATAAAAAATTTAAACATCCTTACTTTAGTTGATTAGACAAAAATATCCTTTTAAATTAATCAAATTTTAAAATTCAACTTATTCTAATTTTTTATTTTCAAATAATTTAAACAACAAAACAAAAACATATCTGAGAAACAAAAAAAATCAAAAGGATTGTTCTTTCATCTGGGTTTCAGAAACCCTCTCTTCGATTACCGTCTCTGAAGATTTTCTAGTGTTCTTCATCTTCTCAAAGTTTTCTCTCTCTCTGGCGTCGCACTCAAGCTCTCTTCCTCTCTCCTCTTCGGTCTCGTAATCGAGGTCGTCGTCGCAATCGAGAGAGTCGCCATCTTGTGTGTATCAAAGAGCGTTGCCGTCTTCCTCTTCGTCCTCCTCGTTCTTCATTACCGTCGTCAGCCTCTCCTTTCCAGTAATTCATTCCTTGTGATTTCTGTGATTTTAATTATTATAGCATTGGTGTGATTTTTATAATTAGTGTAATTTGGTTTGATTTATGTATTTTATATTAGTTGTTGTTAATTTTGACAAAATAAAAAACTTAAGAAAATTGTATGTGGCAATCGGCAAAATTGGACATGAGCTTCATGTGAGATATTTTGGTGGCCAGCCTTTAGTTTTATTTTGGGGGAATGATATAGTTTAGATTTTTTATCCTAATTGAATTCTTATTTTATCTGGATATATTTTTTGAAACTTTGAATGCAATTTTTTTAATAGAAAATTTAATTTAGACAACAATAGTTTCATTTTTCAAATGATGCATAGTGTCTTAATACACATCTAATTTCACAAATTCTAAGTGATGCACTGCAAGATGTCACTTATCTTAATTATTTTCGATCATGCATTCATCAATCCGAAAGAACATTCTTGAACCTTAAGCATCAAAACATATCTCTTTTTTGGTAATACCAACAGTGCATATAAGAGTCAACCATATTATAAGAAAAATGTCAATTGAAGATGCATAATAATAATAATAATAATAATAATAATAATAATAATAATAATAAACTACTTATTACTTAGTACTCACAATAGGCAGCTTTCATCCAGAAATAGTAATTGGAGCAAGTGAGTTTCTTCTCTTTTTTTAGCAATAGACAAATTCATTTTTGCCTTCTCCTAAGAACATAGCAACAATGGATTACTCGACGCACTACCTTGTTGAGTAAGAGTATTAGAATTGGAACCAAAGACCTTAAAACACTTTAAAGGGAGAACCGACATTATTTTCTAAATGTTGAACAATAGATTGAACTAGTTAAGTCAATTGACCAATTGAATTGGCTAATGAATTCAAAATCACTTTTTCTAACTGTTCGCTGTAATGATAAAAAAATTAACAAGAATGTAAAAATAAAAATAATAATGAGATATTAATCAAATAACAAATTGAAATTCACAATAAACACCCAAATCTAAAACATAAAAAATTATTCATCAAATTACAAATCTAAATTCACCATAACCAGTGTCTAGATATGAGAAAGGTGTCATTGTCGCCCCTTTGAAACAGACCCAGGGACGTGTGTGGCTGCGTGTGCAGTAGGGCACATTGCTAAGGACATAAAACGTGGCAGCGCAATGATCTACGACAAGGCAGCAAGGCAAAAAAGAGAGCGAATCTGCGAGAATAAAGAGAAGCAATGTAGAGAACAAAGTTATGTGCAGCTGTACGTGAAGCCGATCAGACGAAAGAGACACGCAGAAGGCATAAAAATGAAAAATGTTGGATACACACAAATACAGCTCTGCTCATAACAAGATATCATCTCCACTCTTGCCTATTGTGGTATGTTTTCTAAAATATAGTTAAAGTGAGTAAATGAAAAATCATTTAGCAAAAGCTTAAAAGATGGTAATTCAGGATAAGTTGCTATCTAGAAGGACCAAGAGCTGGAAAGTAGTTGCTAACAGAGAAGTCTTATATCATTTAATGTGATTTTCACACCCTTTGCTTTTCATTTTGTTTAATGCAGGTATGCTGGGCTCTTGGAAATCTGCTAACACACCTCCAAATGATTCAAGTGTCTCAACTGCACTTAGACTAGGGAACACTAAATTATGAATAAAGCGTAATTCTACATTTATTAATGCATGATCCAGATGTATAACACTTTGTTTTATTGGAAAATGTTAGAATATGAGTTCCTTGAAAATACAAAAAGATATTAGTCCAAGTCTATTCTAGTTAGTTGGCTAGGTAGATACTACATGATGTCTCAGTTTTATGTGTAATACAGGTTTTTGATGTAACAACTTATGTATAATAATAGGGCATTTCTTTATTATCCATCCATGTACCTGCTATTAATAAAGTTATTAGAGTCGCATTTTAATTATTCTTATTTATCCAATTGTAAATCATGATAAAGTAGAAACAATAAAGAAATACTACATCACTGTTCGTCATTCTTAGCTATCCAATTAAGAATAAAGCAAGGATTAAGTTAATCACTCTGTTAACGTTAGACGTGGTGATAATGGAATGCAAGTTTGATATAGAGTATGAACTTTCAATTTTGACGATGACATGCAGATGTGTTCTAAAGTCTAGAGTATTAAATGAAAAACTTAACATAAATTGCAACACACTATTAACTGTTTCAACTTGTTACTAACACAGATATATATCTTTTATCTAACATCAAGTTTAGTATAAACTTAAGAAGATGATGAATCGAGAATGTGGAGAAAAAAAAGCATATTTTTTTATCTTCCTTATTGGGAATCTAATTTATTGCTCCACAAGCTAGATGTTATACACATCAAAAAGAATGTTTGCAACAATGTATTATATACTTTGTTCAATGAGACTAGAATATCAAATAATAATATCAAAACTCGTAAGGATCTTAAAAAAATGGATACAAAGAAAGATCTATGGCCAAATGAAAATGGAAGATATCATGTTCACAATGTCAAATTTTATGAAAGATATATTTTTGTGTACTATAAAGAATGTTAGAGTACCAAATGGTCTCTCGAGTAATATTTCACGGTGTATTGACTTGAAGCAAAGAAAGCTCTCTGAATTGAAGCATTATGTTTGTATTTCTTTTTTTTTTTATATATGTAGGAGAAAATTGAAGCACATAGCACTCAACAAGTAGTGGAATTAACTGTTATTTCTCCTCTTGATGCTCTTGGAGTAGTTCTTGGAAAAGAACACCCTGGTCGTGTTTGAGGTTTAGGCATGAGAGTTGTTCCAATTGTTGCTTTCAAAAACATCACAAGGATTAGTCAGATGAATTTAAGTTCTTCAAATGATGCTGACACATTATCCACTTGTAGTCCAAGTATGCAAGAAGAGTTGGATACTATTAAAGCAAAATTATAAGAGCTAGTCTCTTATATTGTTTCTAAGGAAAGAGGTAAAATTCCAGTGCAATTAACTGGAATGTTCCTTACTCAACAAGTTTTACAAGTACAAATACAATTTATATTTTTAATATTTTAAATTTATTTTTTTTCTTTTTTAAGTTGAAATTAAATATCTTTTGTTAGAAAAAAAGTTAGGTTGAATTAGCATTAAAGTATCCATTAATTTTGGAATATGCATATTAGCGATAACAACTATTTGACACATTGTAAACTCGCAACCTATACTCCAACAGTAAAAAAAGATTAGGATAAGATGTGTGGTTACTAATATATTAGATATTATTTTTTTCTAGAAAAAAAATTTTAAATTTGCTGATTTTCAATTACTTTGATGGTTGCATTATGCATATCCTTCACATATTGAATGAAAAAATAATTTCTTGTTGTTGATATGTCGAAATAGAAAGAGGCCATTTCAATACTTTTCATCTTGTTTAGCTTCATTAAATTGAAAGCATCATTGATGATTTGTTATTTATTTATGTATTTGTATAAACAAATAAAATTTATACTTTTTATTGTGCTCATAATTATATTTTTGTCGTAAGGATTGGATCAAGAGAGTGAAATTCCATCATCAAAAGAGGTAGGAAGTAGATCTTCTGGAGCAAGCAATAAAGACGCATGATTTTGCATGAGATATTTTATGTATTAAGGATCATATGTTAAGACATATTATTGAAAAATGTTATTTTTGATACTTTGTTTTTGGATTATGACTTTTGATTTTTGGTGATTATGTTTGAATTAAAAATCATGTTATGATGTTTGATTTATGACTATGTCTTTTGGTTATTACGAGATTTTAAAGTTTGAATTCCAAAAATGCTACTTCAAATAGGTGGTTTCAATCTCATTTAAAAAGCATAAAGTTGTCATCATAATTAGGTAAAAATAACAGTTAGAAACTGCAATTTTAAACGAAAACGTTGCCATTATATCCTGGTAAAAATGGTGGTTAAAACTGCCGTTTTAACCTATCTAAAAACTGTTGTTTTAAACCAGATAATTGTGGCGGTTTTTTGAAAACTGTGTAATAACCAGAATGGCGCTCAGAATAACTATGTTTATTGGAGGCATCATTTTTTGTAATAATGGCGGTTCAAACCGCCGTAATTTTCAAAAAGAAAAAACTGTCATTTTAACCCTTTTTGTAGTGATAACTGACTTTAATAATAGAAATGACCATTTAGATGATTTAGTGTTAGTTTGGATTGATCTTTTTTGAGTGAAAAAAATAAATTTGTTTAAAAGCAAAATATTTATGTTTAATTTTAAACCTATTTGAATATATCTTTTAAAATAAATATTTTTATTAAAAAATGAATTATTACTTTTTTTAAAGTTAACAATATCTTGCTTTAAAAAAAATAGAAGTAAAAGATGTTTTTAATATTTTATTTTTTTAAATAATCGATCAAAATATGAAATAGTTTTTATCTATTAATTTAAAAAAATAAATACTTTTTTCAAAAGCCAATTTAAATTGACCTTTAGGTATAAGTTCGAATTTTTATAAATAGACTACAAATATTTTGAAGAGTTAAATCTTAGTTTGGTCCCTGAGATTGTGAATTGTACTGATTTAGTCCCTAATAACTTCTCAATTGCTACAATTCGGTCTCTCAGATTCAAAAAAGTGCACTAATGTAGTCCCTCGTATATTTTTCGTCGTCGGAGCTTAACGCTGTTAGTGATGTGGCTCAAGTCTTGCCACGCTAGACATATTAAAACGTGTCGTTTAAGGGTTTGAATAATTAGTATAGTTCAAAAGGGAGGGGTGTAACGTCTTAGTATTGTTCAAACTTTCAAATGACGTTGTTGAGTTTCGATGACCAAAAATACACTAAAAACTACATTAGTGCACTTTTTTAATTTTAGAGACCAAAATATAACAATTAAAAAGTCAAAGACTAAATCAATACAACTCGTCAATTCCAAATATTAAAATAGGGCTTAACTCATTTTATATTTAGCTGAAATTGATTAAACTATTTTGATTCTAAAACCCTAATTACTTGGTTTTTTCTGTTGTATTAGCCAACAAAAATGAAAGTGCGGTCTAAATACTACAAGAATTGAACCATCTCATGTATCCCCAAGTTAACATGAACAAAATTATAAAATAACCACAAAATAGTGAAAATACCAATGCAAGTAGGTCATACTCTACCAAATAATAATGAACGCAATGATGTTTTAGACACAAGGTATAGAATATGCTTAGTGTATAACTTTGCCTTAATATATGGAACTCTGAACAGAAAATCTTTATGTAATTGTGTCCCTTTTTCTTTGAGGTTAGATGGTTAGGATTAGTATCCATTCATTTGGATGTGTTCATACTTCATAGGATACACAAATTTGAGATGAAAGTCGATAGTTGGCTTGGTTATAGTAGAGCGATCATGTAACAATTATTTATTAGGTTTTATTAACAGGCTACTATTTATACAAAAATATTTTTATATAATTATGATAATTGAATTATTAGATAATTCGATAGGTTTATTTAAAATATTTAACATAATATATTTTAATATATTTTTTCATAAAAATATTTTCATGTGACTAACTATTTTACTAACATATTCCTAAATTACAAATTATTTTTTTATATGTATCTAGAATTTAAATTCTTAATGTATTTGTTAAATAGTTATTAAAATAAAAAACTTAAAAACATTTACTAATCATATTTCTAAAACACATATATTAACTGAATTTATTTATTTATTTATTTATTATTATTATAATAATATCTCGCAGTTAGCCTCTTAATTAACTTGATTGTTGTCATCATGGCCATTTTTATATTACGATTTCTTGATGAGATTGATGTTGCTATCTAGTATCTAGTATCTAGTATCTACTAATAAGAAATGAAAAAGTTGAATCATTATTTTAATAAACAGATATTAAATCCTGAAATCCAGATATTAATGTTGCTTTACGCCAATTATTATCAATTATTAATAATTAATTAATAAAGGCTAAAACCTTCCGTGGAAAAGGTTCCAATCGAATGGACCTAGTTTGGTTGAGGATAAGGACAATCCTGAAGACGCCACTCGATGCTATCGTTAACATCTTGATGCACATCATCTGCTTTACTCAGATCACGAAAACAAATATGATGACAAAATTAAGAAAATTATATATGTATATATAATAAAAAAGGTTATTTTTCTTTTATATTAATTATTATAAAATAATTAGAAAATAAATATCATAAAAATTATTATAAATTATATAGAATATAAGTTCTCTGTATCTCATAGGAGTAAAAAAAATGGAATATTTCAAAAATAATTAAAAAAAAAAAGGTTTAAAACAGAACACCAGTATTTGCTAGGGAGGTTTTCTGACTTTATGTATCGATCCCAATTTTCATCCCCACGAGTTGTGATCATGATGATTCAGGACACACCCATCAAGAGGGGATTAAAAAACCGACCAAAAAACAAGGAAAAGAAAAGGGGATTAAAAAAGAAGAAAAAAAGAAAGTGATAGTCAAAAACAAAATAATATGATAGGGTTATTGGCTTTTTCGGTGAAAGAATTTGTCATATATCACTGTAAAATTTATTAAAAAGAATGATAATATAATTTTATTCATAATTTTTTTACATTATATGTTTGTATGAATTAATAAAAAAAGTAATATTATTAAAATATGAGTGATTATATTCATTTTTAATTTTTTATTATTATAGAAAATATTTTTTATTATATTTCTCGACTTATTACATATTGTAGATTTCGATAATAGATGCTGAAAGATGTTAAAAAAACGTATCATGAATTTATGATTAACTAGTTGTTATGAGACGAAATTTTAATGTAAGCTATTCTACTCGTTGAAATATTTATGGCCAGTTTAAAAATTAGGAAAGAATTTTAAATATATCGAAAATACGAGTGTTTCCGCTGTTTTAACGTTGATTTAAATTATAAAAAATATATGTAATATATTAATTGAAATCAACCGTTAAAATAATTGAAATACCGATATTTTTGATATATTTAAAATTTTTACTGTATGCTAAACATCCAAAAATGCATTGTTGCATCTGTCAATATCAAACTCATTTTAATAATTTCTCATTTATAATTAAAAATAATTAAATAATAATTTAATTAAATATATTATATTATTTAATAATTTTTAATTATTAATTTTATATAAAAATAATTACATATAAATACTCACCTTATATAATTTATGACTAATTAATAAAATTATTCAAATTCTAAACACCTTCCTCTAAAAAGAAATCCAAACTTCTCGTTTTTAACAACTTCTAACGGTTGAATTATATAATACACCCTACTATCTATAATATGAATTTATATTTACAGTAAACCAAAATTAATTTAAACTCAATTATATATATTCAATTAAAAAGTTAATTTTTTGTTGAAATATTCACCAATTTTTTAAATATTATTTTAAATCTCAAATTTTAAAATTTTTGTTTTAAATTTTAATATTTTAAAAAATTAAATTACTAATATTAAGTAATTAAAAATTAATATTTTATTCGTAAAAAAAAAATTGGATGGAGCATATAAATAACCAATAAAAAATGGACAGGAAGGGTAACAGCGTTCGGGGAAGCAATCTGTGAAGGCGGAGCGCGAGTTGAGCTCGCTGAGACGCACCAAAACATATCTCTCTCTCTCTCTCTCTCTCTGAATTTTGTAAAAACTCACCCGTGACACAGAGAATCGCAGAAAGCGACCGGTACTTATACTAAGACAAACTCTCATATTGAGTCTAGTTTCTCTCCCTTGTATTTAAGTGTGAAGTTTTGTGATTTGTATTTCTGTGGCAAAAGTAGAAGAAGGAGGAGACGCGAAATGTGGGGATTTGGTGGCAGATGTTACTGGGGAAAGAAGGTAGCTGGCGACAAAGCAGATGGGATTGTTGTGGTGTTCGCATGGATGTCCAGCGATGACAAGCACTTAGACAAATATGTTGACCTCTATTCCTCTCTCCGATGGAATTCCCTCATCTGCCATTCTCAATTCCTCAATATGTCAGTTCTCCCTCTATTCTCATCTTCAATTCAATTCAAATCTATCTGTACTCTGTTTACCTATTTTCAGTTCAATTTTGAGTAGTGATTACTGATTAGTGATAGTTATGAGGTACTACAACCTTTAAGGCGCTATTGTCTATTTGGGCTTAACTATTACAGATCCAACAACAAGATACATATTTATATCACAAGAGGAATGGGTCGTTACTCATTCCTGACTAAGCATTGATCCAGGATAAGAAAATTTCCTTGTATAATTTTCAGTTTCATTCGAAGCCTGTGGTCACTGATGTGTACATTCTAGACCAAGATAATCCATCTTTTGTTTGCTGAAGGAACCATCCCCTGTTGTTTTATGAAGTGTAATCAGTAGTGGTTCCCCTGTCTTAGGATTCTCAGATAGACACACAATCTATTGTTTCTTGGTTAGCTCGAACTGTTAGAGTGTGAAGCCATAGTTTTTTATCCATATTTCTCAAGGTTGCCTTTAGCATCTAACCTTGCCTTGAATGGATCAATATGGTTGTCATGGCCGAAAAATGTGCCATTAGGTTAAATTTTTATCTCGATGATGTCTTTAGAATAGAATTTCCATCCATTTTTTTTTATATAAATTGCTATTTTCTAGCAGTATAACCATTACTGTTGTTTTGTAAAATCCAAAAAGTCAAAGTTGAAAGTTTTCATTTTAGGTTTTACCTTTGGTTGGGTAATGATGTTTGGATTGATGATGTTACAACCAAGTGATTAATTTCAAATGTCAAACCTCTTATTCAAGGGGTTTATTCGGAGAATACTTTGGTTCTTTGCATATCTCAATGTATTCTGGATGATGATTGAGACCCTGCTATTATTGCAGGTTCTTTCCTGAGAAAGCCACAGCTCTTGCTGTTGATATTCTTAATGAACTTGTTGAGGTAAGTTTAGCTCTACTCTATTTTTTAGGTCTTTCAACCATACATTAAGTCAATCAAAATTTTGCCCTATAAGTTCAAGCATACATATACTGTTTTTTAAGTTTTTATGCATCAATATGCAGGTGCTGAAAATTAGGCCTTGCCCCCTTGTGTTTGCATCATTTTCGGGTGGTTCAAAAGCTTGCATGCTCAAGATTCTTCAGGTACTCTCTGTTTTATGCGATGACTTTTCATTTTATTTATTTGTTTATATTTCTTTTCATGCTATAAAACCTCTAGTCTAACATTTGACGACTCTATATTACTTCGATCCAGATAATCAATGGGACTTCTGAAGCACATAATACGGTATGTTTTCTTCCGGCAGCACTTTAGTGGAAGATTTAGTTTGTGTTTTATAATTAGTTTACTCATCAGGTCCCACAATTTCTCAAATTCTTAGTGTGTTGTGGGAAATGAGATAATGTTCAGTCCCTAGCTTGCTACTCTATATTCCATAATTTAAGTGATCCTATTTTGCTTCTATAATATGCTCATGTGTATATTTGGCGCTGATATTTTGTTATTGCAACTTTTCTGTTCCACTGATAGTTTTATTCATGTGCTTCACTGCTCTAAACTATTTTCTTGGTACAGGATGACTATCGGCTTGTTAAGGATTGTATATCTGGTTACATTTATGATTCCAGTCCAGTTGATTTTACCAGTGATGTGGGTGTTCGATTTCTTCTACAACCAACTGTTTTGAAAGTTTCCCATCCACCAAGATTTGCTTTGTGGGTTGCAAATAGCATAGCATCTGGTCTTGATTCTCTTTTCCTTAGCAGATTTGAAGCGCAGCGTGCAGAGTATTGGCGTACTCTATATTCAACCACTGTAAGTAAATGACAATACATGATTTATTGATATCTAATCATCAGCACCACCTCCCCCTTCTCCCATCTTTTCTCCTTTTTAAGTTATCTGCTTATGTAATATTATTGTGCAGAGTATGAAGGTCCCATATCTCATTTTGTGTTCAGAAAATGATGATCTTGCTCCAGTTCAAGTTATTTCAAATTTTGCCGATAAACTTAAATACTTTGGAGGAGATGTCAAATTGTTAAAATGGAGTAATTCTCCTCATGTAGGTCAGTATCTTGATCAATTATACTTAACAGCAGATGGATGAGATAATAGATAATTCTTCTTGACAAACCGTTTCCTAATTCAATTATGAAGATCCTATTATGACCATGTAATCCTAAGATGTACTAGCATATATCTAATCTTTATTTATGATAATTTTGCTTGTCCATATGACTGTATGAGTATTCAGTGTGGAATATCTGTCTGATTAACTATAATTACTTGCCTTCTCCATGCTACATTTGTCTTGTTCAATCTATTTCAGATGAATGTTTATTTACTATATTAGCATTTTGCGTAAAATTAAAGATTACTAGCATAGGCATGCAACTTGCATATCCTTTTCTTTCCCTGGCCTGTATTATGTCGTCTAAGAAAATGGTATTAGTTTATGGAAAATGTAAAGTCTTGGCAATGAAGGAGAGTCTCGGAGCAACGGTTGAGTTGTCTCCGTGTGACCTCAAGGTCACGGGTTCAAGAAGTGGAAACATCCACTGATGTAATTATTAGGTTAGGCTGTGTACATTTCACTATTGTTTTTAATAGTCTTGGCAATGAACGGTTGTCTGCCTCCTTTCCCATAAGCTCTGCATTTAGATCCCAACTCAAGTTTGTATGCTAGTCTTATCAAATATTGCATGATTCCAAGCACTTGAGTCTGCAACGATGCAAATCATGAATAGGAATGATTTTTATTTGCTTTACATCCTGCCTAAAACCGAAATGAACATTATACCAGAGGTAAATGTATTGAACTTCATTATATTTTTCTCACAGGTCATTATCGGCATCATCCAGTGGATTACAAGGCTGCTATTTCTGAGATCCTTGGCAAGGCAGTTGCAATTTACCGTCGCAAAAATCAACGAATTGAAGATGAGGTCCTAGGCATAGAGGGAACTAGAGATGAGATCACAGATCCATTCTCTGAATTGAGGAAAGCAGCAGTGACCTCAACTAGTTTTCAGGGTTTTGCTGTTTCTCCAAGTGATAATCTGTCACCCGTTTCAATGGAGTACTACGATGGTAAAGATGTGGGCTCCATACCTGATGAACGGAAGGAAGGTTTTATTCATCTGCCAAGCCATGCAAGCATCAATGCGCATGGTGTTCTTAGCCAAATACTGTTTGATGTTTGTGTTCCAAGGAACGTTGACGATTGGGATATCAGGTCAAATTCCAAGAATGCAGTGTTACATGGTAGAAGAAGGCATGCTCCATTTAATCCTATAAAATGTATTCGGCGCTCAAGATTGTAAGACTTGAGGGACAAAAGTTTCAGGTGAACTCTTGCAATCTTTGGAGGCATAAGGACTAATAAGCTCCTTCTTATGCTTCTTTAAGCACCAAGGAGTAGGCAATGTAAGCCTTGTTTAATATGGTAAATTGTACAGCTACCTCATCGGAGAAAAAACTATTATGGTTTTGACTGAGATCACTGTAACAAGAATAAAGAGGATGTTGTAAATGTAATGTAATAGTATCCTTGTATTACGTGGAGAGATTCTGTTCGTACTGAAGAAACTTGTGCAAATAACTGCTCTGGAATTAGATACGCAGTGATCGCCAGATAAGTATATAGGCATAGAGTATTAGAGTTCACTATCTACCTCATTCCTTCATTCAAACTCAGAACAAGATAAGGATGTTTTACTCTTCGTAGATAGACTTCTGTTAGGTACACATTACACAATATATCTTAATACACATTATAAACGGCGCATGAGAAAATATTTTAATAATAATTTCCATTTTTAAAATAGCAAATGAACTGCCGAATTTTTTATGCAAGAATTTTCTCTATTGTGATTTCTATCTTTCTTTTCCCTCTCAGTAGGTTTGATTTCATTCTTTTGAATTAAAATTTGAAGAAAATATCCACTTTTGACTATTTGTTCAGAAAACAAAGCGTATCTTTTTGTTGTAAAATAACTAAATAAATAAATAAAAAGAGGTAACAAATATAAAATATGAAATATAATTAAATAATTCTATTAGTAATATTTACCACAATTATTATCTCAATATAAAAGAGATAATTCATACATATATTGAATATATATTTTACTAATATATGTAGTAACATATGAATGAAAGAAAGAAGAAAAGTTTTATATGTAAGCAATATAAATAAAGAGAGAGAATTGTTATTAGTAATATAAGAGAGAGGAGATTTTTATTGCTCTATAAATCCAAGCGAGACTTCACCTATTTATACAGGTAATAAGCCTTAGTTTTCAACCGTCATTAACTTTTAATTTGATCTTGGAAGGTGATTTCTTTGCATAGAAAAGATTAGCCGCCCAATTGATAAATGGACATTCATTACATTCTTATCACGACACTTTTCAATTTTAGAACTTTTATGAGTGGGGCTTGTTAATGTATCCGTGGTTCACAGAGTTGCTTAGACTAATTAATAAGATGGTTGGAGGTCAGTTTAAAAATTTTGAATTATGTCTTTTGGATAAATAGTTAGGGATTAAAAGTTATATTTATTTTAAAATTTGAAGCATGTTAAAATTTGTTTGGGATGCTAAGAATTATAATTCATTCAAGAGTTGAATTCTTTTTTTGATGCAATCAGCTCCTCAGATTCTGATGCAAATTCACATATATTTTGTGACTGAAATACCAAATTATCAAATCTCTTGCTTCTTGGCTCTAACAAAGACTCGTCGTGACTGCTCTTGATATGTGTGTGTCTCCTCTTTATGTTTTTGCTCTATCATTTCAATATATATCTCAGTGACACTTTATTTACTCGCTCAAAACTTAACACGTTTAGAGAGTGACGATACAATATCCCTCTTGCTCAAATAATAAGCACTAGCATTTAATTTCAATTGCTAGCTGCTACCTTATCGTATGTAACCGCAAACTTGTTGAATGTTGAGCTAGAAACTTATTCTACAACTTCATATACCATATAGCCTAGAGCAGAGTGCGTTGATCTTGTGATGCAATTCACCTTTTTTTCTGAATTGTGCTTGGACTTTCCTAAACTTCTCGTGAGTATACACCTGTTAAAATGAGCTTCTATTGAGAATTTTGTTGCACACGGTATGACGGTATGAAAAACTGCAGCATTCGATTCTCTCTCTCTCTGCTCTCTACTTCCTAGACAATTATCGTACTGTTTGACAAATTGGATAAGTGAGCTATTCTGCGTAATGAACTTGTAAAAAAAAATCATGCATGCTCTTGCTCCTTTGTGTGCTTCTCATCCCGACCTAAAAATGGTAATCGAGATAAACTATAATCCATAAATGACGATCTTCGAAAAGCTATGCAAAAATGCCTAAATCACAACTAAAATACACCGAAGAACATGCAATTTACACCTCTACTTCACAGGCGAAACACATAATGAAATTAATAGCATCACTTAGATCCTAATAAAAATAACATTACATGAAAACCACTTGTTGTCCCCAATACCATACTTCATCAGAAAATCATTCCAATTCCTATCAAATGATTCTTTTGTAAGAAAGTTCCAAACAACATGACTCATCTTGTGTTCGATTTCTTCATGTCGCTTGTAGCCATTTGATTTACTTGGAATCTTATTCATGATGTGCCAAATACACAACCTGTAAATTGTTGTAGGCATACAAGTCTCAATAGTTCTTTGCATCGATGCGCATTGATCGGTAAGAATGCCTATCGGAGCCTTTCCTCCCATGCGACGAAGCCAACATTCAAATAATCATTTGAATGATTGAATATCTTCGTTTTTTTTTTATCAAAGCACATCCCAAAAGTGTTGACTAACCGTGATTATTCACCTCGACAAAAGAACCAAAAATCAAATTATACCTGAATACCATGACACAGAAACAACATCGTTAATCCACCAAAATAATATCTCTTTACACAAAAAATGGTACCAAATACGCATAAACCAAAACAACATATTATTTGTTTGTATTAAACATCTCCAAAATACTCACAGGCAGCCTTACTTCTTGCATTGGCCCAAAAACAATCTTATTTTACTGATCAACCTCAAGTTCAAGCTTGAAAAAGAAATTTTGATTATTCTCTTTCATTCTTAATAAGTATTTCCTAAATTCTTTTGCATTCTCTAGTTCCGAAACATTCTGCACTTCTCTCGTGATGTAATTTTTCACATCTTTTTCAATAAAATTTAATCCACGATGACCTTCTGCTGCTGCAACAAATGATTGGTATGTTTTGTTTGGCCTGATTCCAACTTCCTTGTTAATCTCTATTGTACTTTGTATGGACATGCTTAGTTCCCTGTGCTGTTTAAGTATCTCTGCTTGATTTGTACAGTAGGAATGTGAATGATGCAACACAACCTTCGAAATGATCTAAACACCAATGTTCTTCAATATGTGTATATAAATTTTTGCAGGACGATTTAATCCAGCTGAGGAATTTGTCTTCTCAATTAGAGATATTTTTTATTTTCATTTCCCCTCTTTGCTACATGTAATCAATTGGTTTTTTAATTTCATTTTCCTTCTTATTTATACTCCGAACTCTTATAAAAAAAACCTGTAACTTTTGAATAATCTTTGTAAAATTTTACAACATCTTTAAACGTGTTAAAAGTCATTCCAACCTTTAGAACAAGGTGCTCATCAACATCGCACAGAAACTGCAAATATACCGAAAATAATGCACAATACACCATATTATCTAGATTCAGAACTCATCATCAAACATAATAAAATCATATTCAGAACTCATCATCAAACAGAAACTAAAACAATTCAACTATAGAATCATAAACTACAAACAAACTACATTATCTAGATTCAAACCACACCTTACTACTTGATTCGATTCAAAACAATAATACAATTCATCCTCGTTCAATTAAAAAGTCTGAACCTGTAAATACACCGAAAAGTCCTCACAATACACCAAAATAGTTCTGATATACACCGAAATGAAAAATACAATAGATTCATCAGAACTCCTAAAATTCATTCAATTCAAACCATCTACAATGAACAATAATTTTCACAAGCAATTTCATAATATTATTCACCTACAGAATCATAAACTACTTACGAAAATATTAACTAGAATTGAACCACACATCAGCCACTTCATTGGATTCAAAATAATAATCCACTTCGCTCTAGTTCAATTGACAGTCTAAACTTGAATAATTCATTATCTTCAAAACTGATTTGAGAGCTTAATTTCAAAAATGAACGTAGAGAACGAAGGAAATTGAGAAAAACGAAGAAAAAGAACACAGAGAAACGAAAGAAGAAAAATGCAGAGAACTCAAGAATGGAAGATCGAAGACGCTGATGAAATTTGAAAAAGAAAACAAAATCTTTTCGAAAAAGGCAGTTATATATTCGCGTGTTGATTGAAAAATTGATTAGATTAATGGCGCGTGAGATGAATTAGGTTAAGAAAATGATTTATATGTGAAGAATATTTGTAAAAAATATTCTTATTTATAATTAATAAAATAACTTTGCTGATGATAAAATTATAATAAAAAATTAATTTATATAAAAGTTATTCTAAATTAACGAATTGAATTTTATTTTATTAATATATTATAGTCATTTTAAATTATAAACTTAAATTTTAAATAAAAATAAATTCTTTTTTAAAAAAAAATAATTTTTTTCGTATTAAATGATTTCTAAACAAACTCTTAATAAAATCCATAATGTTGTAAAATAAAAAAATAAGGAAGAAAAAATAAATATAAAATAAAGAAGTATAAATAAAAGAATCTAGTGTTAAAATTCACCAATATTATTATCCCACTATAATAGAAGTAATTCACATATATTTACTAATATTATATATGTTATAGCTTATACTCACAGAAAGATAAAGAAAAAGAGAGAGTTTATATTATATATAAAAAAGAAAAAAGTATTTCGTTGTTGCTGGGTGTGTTGTTTCAAATGTTTGCTTCCTCTATTTATACACACAAAAAATATTCTTTTCTGTTGTAAAATAAATAAACAAAGAAGATATAATATAAAATAAAGAAATATAAATAGAAGAGTGGAGTATTGATATTCGCTAATATTATAATCTTAATAAAGATGACTAATATATATGAAAGATACAAATTTATTTGTTGCATATGTAAAAGAGAGAGAGATTAGTATTTCATATATTGACAATATAAAGAGAGAGAGAATTGTTGTTATTATTGATTATGTGTTCTGTCTCAACTACACTACCCTATTTATATACATATAAGGGGTCACATTTTTTAAACTTAATTAATTGTAATCTCTCTTGATATCCTGAGCAACATTGAGAAATGGATATTTACATCATACTTATCATAACACTCCCTCCTGGATGAACATTTAGGATTATACCTCGTTAAAACTTTACTAAAAGAAAACCTAATGGAAAAAACTTTAGTGAAAGAAAAAGAGTACAATATCCTTTATAATAGGGACCGCCTCATTAAAAATATTGTCAAGAAAAATCCAATGGAAAAAACCTGACTAAAGAAAAAAGAGTACAGTCTCCCCTTCTTGTCGACATCATTTAATATCTCGAAATTGGCGCATCCCAATCTGATGTACCAATTTTTCAAAGGAGGATTTTGGAAGTGACTTTGTATATAAGTCTGCCAAATTATTGCTTGAACGGATCTGTTGGACATCAATTGTTCATTGATTTTGAAGATCACGAGTGAAGAAGAATTTGGGAGAAATATGTTTCGTTCACCTTTGACGTATCTACCCTTAAGTTGAGCAATGCATGTTGTATTATCCTCAAATAGGACAGTTGGAGCTATCTTATGATTAATTAGTCCACATGATGAAAGAATATATTGGATCAAACTCCTGAACTAAAAACACTCGCGACTTGTTTCATGTATCGCTAGTATTTCAGCATGATTAGATAATGTTGCTGCAATTGTCTGTTTCGTGGACCTCCATGATATAGCTGTACCACCATATGTAAACAGGTATCTTGTTTGAGATCTCCCTTTGTGTGGATCAGACAAGTATCTCACATCTGCATAGCCAACTAATTGTGACTTGGATCCATGTGGATAAAACAATCCCATATCAACCATTCCATGAATATATCAAAAAATTCGTTTGATTCCATTTCAATGTCTTCTGGTTGCAGAGAAACTATACCTTGCTAATAAATTCACAACAAATAATATATTAGGTTGTGTATTTTTAGCAAGATACATTAGAGCTCTAATGGCACTAAGATATGGTACTTCATGACTAAGGATATCTTCATTTTCTTCTTTATGATGGAATTGATCCTTTTCCACATTCAAAGACCTTACGATCATTGGGATACTTAATGAATGTGACTTATCTATATAAAATCTCTTCAAGATCTTTTCTATGTATGTTGTTTGATGAATAAAGATTTCATTTTTTGTATGTTCGATCTACAGGTCGAGACAAAATTTAGTCTTTCCAAGATCTTTCATCTCAAACTCTTCTTTTAGAGTTTTTATAATTGTTGGAATCTCTTCAGGAGTTCTAATGATATTTAAATCATCAATGTACACATCAATTATAATAAATCCAGATGCAGATTTCTTTATGAAAATACATGGGCAGATATCACCATTCTTAAATCCGTTTTTGGCAAGATACTTAGTATACCACATTCGTCCAGATTGCTTTAGACCATAAAAAGATCTTTGCAATTTGATTGAGTATAACCCTTGTGAATTTTTATTAGATGATTTAGATATCTTTAATACTTCAGGAACTTTCATATAAATATCATGATCTAATGATCCGTATAAGTAGGCAGTTACCACATCCATTAAATGCATATGTAGTTTATGATATGCGGATAAACTGACCAAATAATGCAATGTTATTGCATCCACTACAGCGAATATGTTTCTTCATAATCTACACTGGGCCTTTGTGAAAAATCTTGTGCCACAAGTCGAGCTTTGTAGCATACAACTTCATTTTTCTCATTTTATTTTCTCATTAATACCCATTTGTATCCAATAGGTTTTACATCTTCTGGTGTACGGACTACAGGTCCAAAGACTTCACGTTTTGCAAATGAGTCTAATTCAGCATTCATAGCTTCTTCCCATTTTAGCCAATCATTCCTTTGTCGACATTCTTCGACTATTCAGGCTCAAGATCCTTACTTTCATGCATGATATTTAATGCCACATTATATGCAAATATTTTATTGAGAATTATTTTATTTCGGTCTCATTTTTCTCCTGTAAAGACATAATTTATCGAGATCTCGTCATTTTCACAATTTTCAGGTACCTGAACCTCTTCTAGCATCAAAATTATATCAAAATTTTGGACAACTGCAGGTATCTTTACATGTCTTTTTCAACAAGAATAATATTTACCTCTTTTCTTTTTCGAGGATTATTATCTTTGGAACCGACAGGTCTACCACGCTTTTGGCGTAAATTTATTTCAGTGGCCACTTGTCCAACTAGGACATCTATGTGAATTGGGGCATTTTCAGCTGGTATATAGGATTTGGTTATTCTTTTTGTACAGAAAATGCATCGGGTAATTCGTTTGCTATTCTTTGCAAATGTATAATCTTTTGAACTTCTAGTTGACATTACCCTGATTGAGGATCTAAATGCATCAAGGATGATACATTCCGATTAAGTTCCTTCTCAAGAAGCTTACTCTCTCTCTCCTAATGTTGGAAATTTTGATTCATCAAAATGACAATCCATAAATTGGACTTTAAATACATCTTCAGTTTGTATCTCAAGATACCTCACTATAGAAGGAGAATCATATCCAACATATATTTCTAATTTTCTTTGGGGTCCCATTTTGGTGCTAAAAGGTGGTGCAATTGGAACATATATCGCGTACCTGAATATTCTTAAATGGGAAACACTTGGCTGCTAGCCAAAAGCTAATTGCGTAGGAGAGAACTTATGATAACTTGTTGGCCTCATACGAATAGGTGCTGCGGCATGTAAAATAGCATGCTGCCAAACCGAGGTTGGGAGATTTGTTCTCATAAGTAGGGGTCTAGCAATTAATTGGAAGCGTTTAATAAGTGATTCTACTAACCCATTTTTTGTGTGAACATGAGCTACTGGATTTTCAATACTTATTCTATTAGCTATATAATAAACATCAAAGGTTTGGAAAGTAAATTCACCAGCATTATCAAGACGAGTTGCTTTAATTGAATTTTCTGAAAACTGTACTTTTAATCGAATAATTTGAGCAAGTAATCTCGCAAACTCCAGGTTGCGAGAAGACGATAAGCACATATGTGACCATCTAGAAGATGCGTCTATTAGGACCATAAAATATCTAAAAGATCCACATGATATATGAATAGGTCCACATATATCGCCTTGAATCTTTTCTAGGAATTCAGGAGACTCAAATCCAATATTTACTGCTGATGGCCTTAAAATTAGTTTTCATTGAGAACATGCAGCACAACAAAATTCACTAGATTTAAGAATCTTTTGGTTCTCTAGTGAATGTCTATTGGAGTTTTCAATAATTCTCCGCATCATGGTTGTTCCGGATGACCCAATTGATTATGCCAAGTTATGAATTCATTTGGGCTAGTAAATTTCTGATTTGCAATGGCATGTGATTCAATTGCACTAATTTTGGTATAAATATAACACAGATGAAAGTAAGGGTAACTTTTATAATACAATCTTTTTATTTGAATCATGAGTTGTGATATATAAGTACTCATGATTTTCTTCATTCATTGTTTCAATATGATATCCATTTCGGCGAATATCTTTGAAGCTCAATAAGTGCTTTAGAGATTTACTAGACAATAGTGTATTATTTATTATAAATTTTGTTCCTCCAGAAAACAAAATTATAGCTCTTCCGGAGTATTCTATCATATTGCCTGAGCCAATAATAGTATTAACATATTCTTCTTTTGGCACAAGATGAGTAAAATATATATTACTTTTGAGAATAGTGTGTGAACTTGCACTATCCACAAGGCAAACATCTTCACTATATGTCTTTGCTATTTTCTTCAAAGACAAATAATAATAGTAAAATGAGTAGAAGTATAGGCGCAGTAAAATTATTTTCTTGATTGTTTTTCTAAGAAATACTGTATATAGTATCATATACTAAAAATTTTATTATTATTTTAGGACTTGACACATTTAATAATCTTGAAAATCATAAACATAAATATTTTATAAAATATTATTTATATACATTCAAATGCATAGAAAATAAAACTTAAGAAGAAGTTTATTATTTATTTACATGAATACTTAACAATTTCACATATTAAACTATTCCATTATTGATCAAATGACAAATATTTTCTTCAAGATCCTCAAAGAAGTTAGATACTTCATAATGAGTGGTGTAATTTTTAGCATCGTTTGAAATAAAATTCATCTCCTTTTCTTTGTCATATTTTTTCAAAGATGTTTGATAAAGATCGATTAAGTGTCTTGGGGTACGATAGGTATGAGACCAATGGCCCTTTCCACCACAACGGAAATATTTATCCCCTGTTGATTTATTTTACCCATTATTTCTTTCTTTATCCCACTTATAGTGATATCCTTTCTTATGAACATAATTTTTCTTCCTTCTATAATTTTTCTTGTTACCAAAATTTTGTCATTTACCTCTTCTAGGGTAATGATTTGCCGCATTTGTTCCAGAAAATGGGGCGGCGCCAGCTGAGCGCACTTCATGATTTTTTAAGAGGAACTCATTGTTGCATTCAGCAACAAGAACGTAAGAAATTAGCTCAGAATATTTTTTAAATGCTTTTTCTCGATACTGCTGCTGTAGGAGCATATTCAAGGCATGGAAGGTCGAGAAAGTTTTCTCTAACATATCATTATCATTTATCTTTTTTTCACATAATTTGATTTGTGAGGTGATTCAAAATATTGTTGAATTATATTCATTTATGGATTTAAAATCCTGTAGACGCAAGTGCGTCCATTCATATCGGGCTTGAAGAAGCATAATTATCAAAACCGAACCGGTAAAATTATTGGGTCACTGGGTTAGTGGTTCAACCGATGGGTCAGTGGTCGAACTGTTTAACCCGGTAATAATTAAATAAATATATAAAATTATAATACAATATTTATTAAAAAATAAAAATTAGTGTTTAATATTTTATATTATTTAAATTTAAATAAATTATTTATAAATTTCATTAGAATGATAACAATAGTTTATTACAATTTAGAATTCTATTTTCTACTGAAATTAGACTCTTAGTTTTTTTTTTCTCGAAAAAAGAACAACAACAATATCTCTATTCTGCATTCAAATACGAAAACTACAAAAGACCAATACTACTGCTGAGGTCTTGTTTTATGAGAATGAAAAAGGGTCGGGCTCAAAGCCCCTTATCGGATTTGAACCGATGACTTACGCCTTACCATGGCGTTACTCTACCACTGAGATAAAAGGGCTCCGCTTGATTCAATTCCTTATTCAGCAATAAGCCAATATGAGTCTAGTACAGATATTTGTTACTGAATATACTTCTTGCATATTCCTGATAAACCAGCGTTTATATATAGATGTAGGAAGATCTATTTGGGAAGTAAGAAGCCCCTTTGACATATCTTCATCTGCAAAGAATTGTCGATGTGAAAACACAGAGACAGAGACAAAAGACTGATCTTTCAATAGGAAAAAGAGTGGATCCGCAGGGTCCCAAATGAATTGGCTTATTTGAAAAAAGCCTTGTTCTTTGGAAGATCTATCTCGTGTTTGGTACTGCATGGTTCCACTCTGCAAGAACTCCGAATCATTCTCTTGAAGCTCATCCTCTTCCTCATAAATGATCCGCTTACCCCGAAATGACCTGGCCCAATAGGGAAATCCCAATTCATTGGGCCTTTCGATACAATTAAATAGAAAGCCCCAAGGGCGACATATTCTAGGAGCCCAAACTATGTGATTGAATAAATCTTCCTCCATCTGTTGCGGGTCGAGAACTCCTTCCCCTTCTTCAAACTCCGATTCATATTTTTCATAGAGAAATCTCTGATCAACGATAAAACAAGATCCTTTTTGAATCATATTTAAGGGATTCCTTGGTTCGGACCGAAGAAGCAATGTCACTCGATCATTATCAAACTGACTGCAACCTTTTTCTGTCCGTGAGGATCTATATATATATATATATATATATATATATATATATATATATATATAATGAGAAAATTCCACTCCCCTCCCCTGCGAGATGCTAAAATGACACTCCCCTCACCTCTATTTTATAAATATACATTCCCCTCCCTTCTAACTTTTAAAAAATCTCTTTTTTAATCCATTTTAAACTTTTTATGTTAACTAATATTAATTTTATCTATTATTTAATAAAAATAAATTAATTTTAAAAAAATACCCATTAACAAAAATTTTATTTTTTATCATTAAATTTTGCTTACCAAAATATTCTTTAATAAATTATTCTTTTATTGATTAAATTGTATTTTTTAAAAAAATTAATAACTATATTATTTTTTCTAAAATACTCTTTAATAATTTTTTAATTATTAAATTATAATTTTGCCAAAATTTTCTTTAATAATTTTGTTATATTTTATTATTATTTTTTTGATATCTATATATTATTTTAACATTAAATACAAAATTTTAGTAAGATTACTTTTTAATATCAATATATATTAATTATTATACATATTAACAGTGGTAAGATTTTTTTATTTAATGTTAAAATAATATATATTGATATCAAAAAATTAATAATAAATATAAAAATAATTGTTAACAAAAATTTTGGTAAAATCACAATTTAATAATTAAAAAATTATTGAAGGGTAGGTATCTTAGAAAAAATAATTTAATTATTAATTTTTTTAAAAGTATTTTGGTAAAAATACAATTTAATTAATAAAAAAATTTATTAAAGGGTATTTTGGTAAGCAAAATTTAATGATAAAAAATAAAATTTTTGCTAATAGATATTTTTTCAAAAAATAATTTATTTTTTCTTAAAAAATGGATAAAGTTAATATTAGTTAATACAAAACATTTAAAATGGATTAAAAAAAAAAGGTTTTTTAAAAGTTAGAAGGGAGGAGAATGTACATTTATAAAATAGAAGAGATGAGAGTGTCATTTTAGCATCTCGCAGGAGAGGGGAGTGAAATTTTTCCATATATAATTTATATAAATTATTAGCCTTTAATTTAATGGGTTTAATCTAAAAAAAAGTTACATATAAATAAAATTAATTTTACACATATGAACTAGTGTATGATTGTAGGTTTAAGCATTGTCATGTAAACTTTGTTATTATATATCTTATTATTAGCTTATAATTTACAAAGAAGAATGTCTGGCTTAGTGGCAAGGGTGCAGAGTCTTTTACAAGAGGTTCCTAGGTTCTGCGTTTTTGTGAATTAATTCACAAGGTGCTTCTACTGTGATTCAGCATGTCTGCTGGTGCACCGTGGAGACGCGCGGGTTATGTGCCCGAACCGCACCGATTCGCATATTGAACTGCCCGATTTTCAATGGGTTTGACCGCCATTGACTGGGCTATTTGCAGGAACCTAAGCCAATATAATAAAAATTTTTTATTTGAGTCTTTCTAAAATTTGATTAGAGTCTCGTGGTGATAACGTATTTTAAAATAAATAAATAAATAATATATAATATAAAATAAAAAAGTATAAATAGAATAGTAAAATATTGATATTTACTAATATTATAATCTTAATAAAAATGACTAATATATATGAAAGATACGAATCTATTTATTGTATATATAAAAAAGAGAAAAAGTAGTATTTTATATATTGATAATATAAAAAAAATTGTTATTATTGATTGTGTATATTATCTGTATTCTATCTTAATTATACTACTTTATTTATATATATATAAGTTAACTATTTTAAACTTAATTAATTATAATTTCTCTTGATATCTTAAGTAACATTAAAAAATAGACATCTATCTTGGTGGATGTTACAATACTCCCCTAATGTTTGGAGTTTTGAAACTCCTTTACAATATTAATATTGTAATGTGTGTTGGCACAGTATTTTAACAGGTATTTTATTAATAAAGCTTTTATTATATATTGATAACATCGTTAAATAATTAATACCAACAAATTATATTTTTTAAAAAGGTTAATATTTAAAAAATTAACACTAACTTAAAATTATACTTTTAAATAAAAATTATAAAATAATCATAAAATATTAATCTTCCATCTTTATTTATTAAGCAACGTTTTTTTAATTAATGTTTTATTAGTGTTAATTTTTTTACTGAAATAAAATAAAAAATTATTATTTCCCATAACAATTTTTTTATTTTTATCTTTTAAGATTTATTTTATTTTAGAATTTTGTAAACTCATTACAATACGATCTAAATTGTACTGGTATATTTTTATTTTTATTTAATTTAGTTTTATTCACATAATTTAAAATTTAAAATTATAAAATTTTTAAATTAAAGTTTAAATAAATATAATTAATTAATAACTTAATTTAATTTAATAAAAATAAACGTATTCGTATTATTATATTTATATGATTAATTATATTTATTCAATTTAAAAAAATAATTATTTAAAATCGTTAATTATAAATTAAAAAATTAATATACTCATATTATTTTTAATACGATTATGTTTATAATACTCTTTTATAGTTTGGTTAATTAACAATGTATAAAATTTTTAATTATTTAATGAACCAATATTCCATATATTTTTATTTTTAAATTAGTTCTCTATAGCTGAAATTTCTATTATTTTCTTTATATTTGTTTTACCTCTTCTGCTTTAAATTAAAAAATTCTTTATATTTATTTTACCTGATAGCTCTCTTTTCCAAATCTCACTTCTAACCAAATTCATCACGGTCGTTCACCACCGTCGCCGGTGTCTCGTTCAACGTTATATCTCCTTCATCATTTCTATTGTCGCGTCACCGTCTCGGAGCCACTTCGTCTCACTGGCTTAGTTAAATTTAATTTTAGATTTTTATAGTTAAAACTAAATTTAAAAATAATTTTAAAAAAGTAATCACAAATTAAAAAGTTAAATAGTGTTACATTATCATTAGATTTGTAACTAGAGTTGTTCCTTCTGATGTTTAATTCATGAAGTTAGGGTGTAAATATGTTTTTGTGACTAAATCCGGATCGATCATATCATTTTGCATTGATTTGAATATCAAATTATAATTAAATTTCTAAAAAAATAAGAAAAGGAAAAAAATTTTGCAACGAAGAAAAATAAGAATAAAAAAAATGTAAATGATGGTTAAAGTTTGATTAAGGTTAAGTAAAAGTTATATAAATTGTATATTTTTATTTTTTTAATATATAAGATAATTAGCTCAAATCGAGTCCCAAACTCTAAAAAAAATATTATGTGAAATTTAAAATTTTTTATTTTTTCAATAAAATTAGTGATGATTTCTAGATTTTTTTTAAAAAAATATTTTTGTCTCAAACTTGTATCTTCTCCTCTTTAAAAAATATTAGAGAGTTAAATCTATTTAATTAAATTATGTATATAAATTATTTAAATTATATTTATTTTTTTTAAATTTCAATAATAATTTTAAGAATAGTTTTTATTTTTGTGAATAATATTCTCTTTATAATACTGAAATAAATAATTTTTTATTATATATTTATGTTTATTTTTATGAATTGGTGTTTAAATAAGAAGATACAGAACATAAAAAAAATCACAATATAAATATGTTTTAGTATGTATAGTAAAATAAAAATAAATTTTGAGTATAATAGAATGAATTAAATATAAATCAGTAAAATTAAGATACAAAATGCTTAATATAATTAATTTTTTAAAATTAAAAAGAAGAACAATAATTAAATTCATTCTCTTTATACGAAGTATTTATTTTACGTTATATAGTATACATATAAATTTAAATTTTTAAAATTAAAGTTAAATTCATAAATATTTATAAATAATTAATGGCATAGAATTTTTTTCCCTTTTAATATGCTTCCACAAAATAAATGATATTTTGGTCTTTTTATTTTAATACATTTAAATAATATTAATACTAAAAGAATATTTTTGTCTTTTTAATTAAATAAAATTAAAATTAAAATTAAATAATTTTAATATTAAAGGGTATTTTTTAGTCTTTTAAAATTAATACTAAAAATATGTTTTGATTTTTTAATTTTTTAAATTTTTTATTTTTTTTTACTTATAATGTTATAATAATTTTTTTAAATGTTATAATAATCTAATATGGGTAATATTAATCAAAAAGTGTAATAAGCCCAAACTTGCTTTTTAAGTCTAACGGATCCAATGTAAAATTTTAATCCTAACCCAAACAAATTTTAAATAAAAATATAAAACAATCATAAATGCTAACTTTTTTTTTTAATTTTTTAACAGGAGTTTTAGTACTCTAAAGTTTTAAGGAGTATCCAATGCATCCCATCTATCTTATACTTATCACAACACTTTCAACTATTATTAAGTTTATTCTCTCTTAATATCTTTAACCTTGAATGTTGTAAAATATGAAGTGAGAATCTATCATCCTTATCACAACACGTAATAAGATTAATTAACTTAGGATTGAATTGAAGTCAACAAAAACCAATGAATGTTGACTTGGTGGTGGAGCCACAGAGAAACTTGGAAATTGAAATCGAAACGGAAACAGAATGAAGAAGATACTGGTGACTGGCGCATCTGGTTACCTCGGCGGGAGGCTCTGTTCTGCCCTCCTTCGACAAGGTTACTCCGTTAGGGTCCTCGTTAGGCCTACCAGCGACCTCTCCGCAATTCCCACACCTTCCGAAACTTTCTACGGCGACATTACCGACTACGCGTCCCTCCTCCCCGCATTCGCCGGTTGCTCCGTTGTCTTCCACGTCGCCGCTCTCGTCGAGCCCTGGCTTCCCGATCCCTCCAAATTGTTCTCCGTAAGCTTTAAGATTCCTCTCTCGTGTAATTCAGTCAATCCTTAACTGATTTCCCCCTTTCTTTTCTTTTGATCATTGCGTTAGGTTAACGTTGGAGGATTGAAGAATGTTTTAAGGGCGTTGAAGGATACCAAGACAGTGGAGAAACTCATATATACGTCGTCGTTTTTCGCTCTTGGACCCACTGATGGAGCCATTGCTGATGAGAATCAGGTATAATAAGGAGTTTCATTGTGTTAGGGAATCGTTCTTGTTCAAGATTAGGCGTTTGATTTCATTTCAGGATGTGTCTAGTACTACTAATTGGAACTTGAAATTGCAGGTGCATCATGAGAAATTTTTCTGCACGGAATATGAGAAATCAAAGCTTGCAGCGGACAAGATTGCGAAGGAAGCTGCATTAGAGGGTGCACCAATGGTCCTCCTTTATCCAGGGGTAATCTACGGTCCTGGCAAGGTCACGGCAGGGAATGTTCTTGCTCGAATGGTATTGTTACTGTTTCTTCACTCCAGTTATCTTTCTTGTGTTGATCTATCGTAGGATATAAAGATGCATGTTATGGTAAAATTGAGTAAAAATGATGAAAGAGACGAAAATCCTCTTTGATAGATGGTTGGCTGGGATATAAATTGTTTAAATTATGATACAGTTATACATGTTCATTTAGCTTAGAATTATAAATTTGCATTTGATCAGATAATAGAACGCTTTAATTGGAGACTACCTGGTTACATAGGCAAGGGAAACGATGGATTTTCCTTCAGCCATGTTGATGATGTTGTTGAAGGGCACATTGCGGCAATGGAAAAAGGAAAACCTGGGAGTAGATACCTACTAACGGGTGAGAATGCATCATTCAAACATGTTTTCGATCTGGCTGCTGCCATAACTGATACTAGGAAGCCAATACTTAGCATCCCTTTGTGGATGATTGAAGCATATGGCTGGCTCATGGTTTTGTTCTCTAGAATCACTGGAAAGCTTCCCCTCATCAGTCCACCCGTAAGTTCTCTAGATTTAGCACTTGTTGAATGTGCTATAACTTATAAGATTGTTATCGTTATGTAATGTAAGCTTTAATCTTTCTGATTTGTTTTTACGTTCTTAATATTATCTCTGGGTTTTAATCTTTGGACCAGACTGTGCATGTTTTAAGACACAAGTGGGAGTATTCGTGCGCGAAAGCTGAGGAGGAGCTAGACTATAGGCCTAGAAGCCTGAAAGAAGGACTTGCTGAGGTGCTACTCTGGTTGAAGAATGAGTGCTTTATAACATATTAGTCACCACATTTCATGGCTCTCTACAGATTCAGTTGATAAATTTTAATGGCTAAATGAATAACAATGGGTACTTTTTATAGAGGAAAAAGACATTAACCAAAAAAAAAGGGAATAAAAAATCCGGTGTGAAATAATTTTATTTTACATTTTGGGAATTTTTATGGTGCCGATAGAAAAAATAAACATGGATGTTGTCCTTGTGTGTCAACTTGGACAACGCTTCTGCTGGTGAGCTCTGCTGCCTGCGTCAGGCTCTATGCTATGGCTGTCTAGGAGTCCTGTTTTCGTTCTTTGCAGGAAGATTAATTAGATATAATTATGTTGTTAATTATTAAACAGTTATGCTACACATACAAACTTTTTTGGCTTATAAGTCTTTCAAGTTGGGTCAAATCTAACAAAAACTATTCTCACCCAACTCAAGCGTGTTAAACATGAGCGTTGCTCAACCATTTTCAAAGCGCGCTACTCACTATTATTGACGATTCTTCTTCTTTTTACTCGATCAAAATCACAACCGTTGAGATTCAAGGCACATTTGGAAACTCTGAAGAAACTTTTAAATTTTTCGCCAACAGTCAACGAAATTAACAAGCAAACATCAAAATCTCCATAAAAAAACACCAAAAAGAAAGAAAAAACATTATTCAAGGTACTGTTTCACTAATGTTCTAGGTTTTTTAGATTTCTCTTTCTGATTTTGAAGGCTAAGCAATATATCGTCGTATTTCTCTTTTATTAAGTAGATTCATTATATGTTCTTGGTTTAAAGTAGATATTACAGTTCTGGTGAAACTGTTTAAGTCGGTTATACTGCTTTACATACTATTAGTGAATGCTTAACGTATTTTTTCATCTGTTTTTGTGCATGTTTGGAAGTGAGTTTTATACATATAAAATTTGTACTGTATTTTAAGTGAACTCATATTTGGGTGTATATGGCTGATTTTTGGGTGTATATCAATCGAATTCGAATGTGACTGGTGCTTCTAGTGATATTTTGAACTTAAATATCATTTTGAACTCATATAATGTCATGTAATCCAAAAAAAAAAAATACAGGTATGTGTCTGGTATATATCAAGAGTATTCAAGTGTAACTGGTGCTGTTGTGTTTGTGCTTGTGCTTGTAGTGTTATTGTATGCATGTTTGGTTGACTTGAATATCATTTTGAACTCATATAATGTCGTGTAATCAGAAAAATAATAAATGTGTATGTGACTGAATTTGAGTGTATGTAGCTGGTATTTGGGTGCATCTGGCAGTTATTTCGGTGTATGTTGCTGGTATTTGAGTGTATGTGGCTGGTATTCGGGTTTATGTGACTGTTATTTGGCTGATATTTTTATTTATTAACAATATTTTTTATTCCTTACAGTAAAAATGACAGGTAAGAGCCAGGTGAAAAAAAAAAAATACAATGAAAGCACATATATATCTTAGACCAAGTCAATTTTTTCTAGTATAAATATAACTTATTTAAATGACTCTCATTTTACTTTGTTTACAGCAAACAAAGGATTTGAGATGCTCAACGCGTATATTGAATGAAAAGTTTGAAAAAATGAGTGAGTCAAAGAAGGCCATCGTTTAGGAATTAGGATTTGGTGGTCTAATGCATATCCCGCCGATGAATGTGCCACACAAATTGTTGAAGGAGTTGGCTAATTCCTTTAATTTGGACAAAAACAAATTGGACACAAGGTATGGTTTGTTGAAAATTAAACCCAAAAAAATAGGAGCTGCCCTTGGCTTCAATGCATTAGGTAACTGATTACAGAAAATTTCTATACTTGCATTCTCTGTAATCTATTCTTTTTAATATATTATTCTGATCTCATGTAATCAAGAAATAAATTTAGGTGTATATGGCTGGTATTTGAGTGTATTTCAAGTGATTTAAAGTGTAATTGACTTTCTTTTTTATAGGAGACCTCTTTCTCAAAAAAGTGAGTTTTAAAGAACTTTATGAGGAGAACAAAGAGATTTTTAGAAGGTTCCAGGAAAAAACATTAAAGAATCTGACCGATCAGATGATGGATATCGGTGTTGATAACGATCAAGATCACCTAATGTTCAAAAGGATTTTCATCCTCTATAATCAAATGGCGTTCTTGTTGCTAACTACCATAAACAAAGTATCTCCTGTCCATCTAACTCCAATTTTTCAACTTGACAACATAACGGAGTGCAACTAGAGTAGCCGTGTCTTCAATTTCATCATCAAATGCATAATCAATTACCGTTTGAAAAAGAAAAAAAATCAATTGATGGCTGCCTCTATGCCTTGATGATAGTATATTTTCATCTAACAAAACACACAGACAAAAAAGGAGAAGCAAATCCCTGGACTACCTTGGGTTAGCCATTGGAATAGAAAACTACTGGTTGCGATGATCAGAGCAGAAATTGATGGTCGTACGATAATTGAATAGAATACTTTCTCTAATTTAGGTATATTTTATTTATGTAGATGGTGTAAACTAACGTTTAACTGTTTCAGGGCATCGTCAATAGGGCAGAATTGAAAAAGAAATCGAAGAAAATGAAAGAGAAAGAAAAGAAAGAAAAAAGAAAAAGACAAAAAAGAAGAAGGTAAGTTCATTCAAGAGTGATTCATCGGAGAGTGAATTTGCTTTTTTCTCTGAATCTGAGTCTGAACAAGACTCAGAGGAACCAACAAAAATAAGGAAACAACACACCAGGACAACTATAAAGTAAGTAATATTTTTGGGTGTATTTGTCATTTTTAGGGTGTTTTTTGTTAATGATTGTTTGCTCTCCAAAATATTATAAAAAAAAAGAAACAAATTGAGGAGGATTCTTCTTCAAAAAGTGAAAGTGAATCTGATGATGAGTAAGATTCTAAAATTGTCATTACACTGCTTTCTTTTTTGTTTATTATCAAAATTTGATGTATTAACATAGTGTTTCTCATTTAATTTCAAAAGTGAAGAATCGTCACCAATAATAAAACAAAAATCAAAGAAAAAATCCAAACTCCACCTAAAAAGTATGCACTGCTTTTAGGAGTATTTTATCATCAGTTTTGTTGTGTTTGTCTGATTCATAACTTTTTTATTTCCATGACGTAATCCAAAAAAGGAAATCATATTGTTGAGGATTCGACTTCTGAAGAACAAATTGAATCATATGATGTGTAAGATACGTTGTAAAGCTATCTTACCCTTTATCATCAAAATTTTATTTGCTAACATATTCTTTTGCATGTACTATCAGAACTGATGTAAGAACTGAAGAAATAGAAGAATTCTTCAGAGAATCAAAAAAGAAAAAAACCAATGAAAATGCTGCACAGTGGTATATTGAATTTGGGTGTATATTGCCGATTTTAAGATGTTTTTTGTTATTGATAATTATTTTTGCTTTCCCAAGATGAAGGAAGCTGGGCTCCCATCGATGGAAGGTCACTATGATTCATCCAAAATGTAAGATTCTTTATTTGATAGAATTTTGAGATCCTAATTTAATTAAATAGTATTTTTATTGAATGATGTTTATTCTATGCTTAGAATGTCGGAGGAGAGCTTAGGAAGCGAAGATGATCCTGTGTTTTAAACACAAACAGATCAAAGCAGTATAACAAACACACAGATAGCATGTAATTTCTGTTTCTAATACCATTTGCTAAGATTAATTAGATATAATTATGTTGTTAATTATTAAACAGTTATGCTACACATACAAGTATTTTTGGTTTACAAGTTTTACAAGTTGGGTCAAGCCCAACAAAAACTACTCTCACCCAACTCAAGCGTGTTAAACACGTGCGTTACTCAACCGATTCCAAAGCGCGCTACTCACCATTATGAATGAATATTCTTCTTCTTCAATAAAAATCACAATCATTGAGATTCAAGACACATTCGAAAACTCTGAATAAACTTTCAAACTCCTCACAAACGGTCGACGAAATCAACAAGCAAACATCAAAATCTCCATAAAAAACACCTAAAAGAAAGAAGAAACATTATTCAAGGTACTGTTTCACTAATGTTCTAGGTTTCTCATACTTCTCTTTCTGATTTCGAAGGCGAAGAATTATATCGTCGTATTTCTTTTTTATTAAGTAGATTCATTATATGTTCTTGGTTTAAAGGGTGAAACTGTTCAAGTCGGTTATATTGTTTTACGTACTTTTAGTAAATAGTTTAACGTATTTTTTCATTTGTTTTTGTGTATGTTTGCATATTTGGAAGTGAGTTTTTATACATATAAACTTTTTACTGTATTTCAAGTGAATTCATATTTGGGTATATATGACCCATTTTTGGGTGTATATTAATCGAATTCGAATGTGACTGGTGCTTCTAGTGACATTTTGAACTTAAATATCATTTTGAACTCATATAATATCATGTAATAAAAAAAAGATAGGTATAAGTGTCTGGTATATTGATGAGTGGATAATTTATACGCTTTTTGTCATTGTTTTTAGGTAGTTTTTAGTATGATTTAGTTAGTTTTTAGTATATAATTATTAGTTTTTATGCAAAAACTACATTTCTGGACTTTACTATGAGTTTGTGTATTTTTCTGTAATTTCAGGTATTTTTTGGCTGAAATTGAGAGACCTGAGCAAAAATCTGATTCAGAGGCTAAAAAAAGACTGCAGATGCTGTTGGATTATGACCTCCCTGCACTCGAAATAGAGTTTCTGGAGTTACAGAAGCCCAATTGGCATGCTCTCAATTGCGTTGGAAAGTAAACATCTTGGGCTTTCCAGCAATGTATAATAGTCCATACTTTGCCCGAGATTTGATGGCCCAAACTGGTGTCAAAACGCCGGTCAGAGACCCTTTTCTGGCGTTAAACGCCATAACTGGCATAAAAGCTAGAGTTAAACGCCCAAATTGGCACTAGAGCTGGCGTTGAACTCCAAGAAAAGTCTATGCACGTGAAAGCTTCAATGCTCAGCCCAAGCACATACCAAGTGGGCCCCAGAAGTAGATTTCTGCATCATTTACTTATCTCTGTAAACCCTATGTTACTAGTAATTATAAATAGGATCTTTTACTATTGTATTTTCATATCAAGAGATCTTTAGATCATTTTGGAGACTATCTTTGTATCACTGTTGATCTCTTGATCACATTTAGGGGGCTGGCGATTCGGCCATGTCTGGACCTTCATCACTTATGTATTTTCAACGTTGGAGTTTCTACACCTCATAGATTAAAGGGTGGAGCTCTGCTGTTCCTCATAAATTAATGCAATTACTACTGTTTTCTATTCAATTCAAGCCTATTCTTGTCCTAAGATATTCATTCGCACTTCAACATGATGAATGTGATGATCAAGTGACACTCATCACCATTCTCACTTATGAACGCGTGCCTGACAACCACTTCCGTTCTACCTGAAAACAAGCTTGAATGTATATCTCTTGGCCTCCTGGTCCACGACGCATGGTTGTCTCTCCTGACAACAGAGCCTTCCATTCCGTGAGATCAGAGTCTTCGTGGTATAAGCTAGAATTAATTGGCAGCATTCTTGAGATTCAGAAAGTCTAAACTTTGTCTGTGGTATTCCGAGTAGGATCTGGGATGGGATGACTGTGACGAGTTTCAAACTCATAAGTGCTAGGTGTAGTGACAGTGCGCAAAAGGATCATTGGATCTTATTCCAACACAAGTGAGAACCGACAGATGATTAGCCCTACGTAACCCATAGCCAGACTATTTTCACTGAAAGGACAGACGGTAGCCATTGACAACGGTGATCCCCCAACATACAGCTTGCCATGGAAAGGAGTACGCATGACTGGATGAAAGCAGTAGGAAAGCAGGGATTCAAAAGGAACAAAGCATCTCCATATACTTATATGAAATTCCTACCAATGAATTACATAAGCATCTATATCCTATTTTATGTTTTGTCTGTCTTTTAATTATCAACATCCCATAACCATTTGAATCTACCTAACTGAGATTTATAAGATGACCATAGCTTGATTCAAGCCGACAATCTCCGTGGGATCGACCCTTACTCACGTAAGGTATTACTTGGACGACCCAGTGCACTTGCTGGTCAACTGCGCGGAGTTGTGAGAAAAGTATGAACTCATGATTTCATGTACCATATATATATATCTTAGAACAAGTCAATTTTTCCTAGTATAAATATAACTTATTGAAATTACTCTCATTTTGCTTTGTTTACAGCAAACAAAAGATTTGAGATGCTCCACGCGACTATTGAATGAAAAGTTTGAAAAAATGAGTGAGGCAAAGAAGGCCATTGTTCAGAAACTAAGATTTGGTGGTATGATGCACATCCTGCCGATGAATGTGCCACACAAACGGTTGAAGGAGTTGGCTAATTTCTTTAATTTGGACAAAAACAAATTGGACACAAGACACGGTTCGTTAAAAATTAAACCCAAAAAATAGGAGCTGTCTTTGACCTCAATGTATCAGATAATTGATTACATAAAACCTCTATACTTGCATTCTCTATAATCTATTTTTTCTAATATATTATTCTGATCTCATGTAATCAAGAAATAAATTTAGGTGTATATGGATGGTATTTGGGTGTATTTCAAGTGATTTGGAGTGTAATTAGTTTTCTTTTTTTTATAGGAGACTTATTTCTCGAAAAAGTGAGTTTTAAAGATCTTTCTAAGGAGAACAAAGAGATTTTTAGAAGGTTTCAGGAAAAAATATTAAAGAATCTGACCGATCAGATGATAGATATCGGTGTTGATAACTATCAAGATCGCCTAATGTTCAAGAGAATTTTCATCCTCTATATTCAAATGGCGTTGTTCTTGCCAACTACCATAAACAAAGTATCTCCTGTCCACTTGGTTCAAATTTTTCAACTGGACAACATAACGGAGTGCAACTAGGGAAGTCATGTCTTCAATTTCATCATCAAAGGCATAACCAATCACCGTTTGAAAAAGAAAAAATCGATTGATAGCTGCCTCTATGCCTTGATGATAGTATATTTTCATCTAACAAAACTCACAAACAAGAAAGGATAAGCAATTCCTGGATTGT
Source organism: Arachis stenosperma (assembly GCF_014773155.1). Classification (NCBI taxonomy): domain Eukaryota; kingdom Viridiplantae; phylum Streptophyta; class Magnoliopsida; order Fabales; family Fabaceae; genus Arachis; species Arachis stenosperma. The sequence goes on from NC_080384.1 coordinate 8,309,338, forward strand.
CCTGGGTTAGCCATTAGAATAGGGAGCTAATGGTTACGAGGATCATAACAGAAATTGATGGTCATATGGTAATCTAATTTGGGTGTATTTTATTTATGTAGATGATGTAAACTAAATTTTCAACTGTTTCAGGGAATCGTCAAGAGCAGAAGTGAAAAAGAAATTGAAGAAAATGAAAGGAAAAAGAAAATAAAGAAAAAGACAAAAAAGAAGAAGGTAAGTTCATTCAAGAGTGATTCATCAAATTGTGAATTTGTTTTTTCCTCTGAGTCTGAGTTTGAACAAGACTCAGAGGAACTAACAAAAACAAGGAAACAACCCACCATGACAGCTAAAAAGTAAGTAATATTTTTTGGCGTATTTTGTCATTTTTAGGGTATATTTTGCTAATGATTGTTTGCTCTCTAGAATGGTATCCAAAAGAATGAAACAGATTGTTGAGGATTTCTCTTCAGAAAGTGAAAGTGAATCCGATGATGAGTAAGATTTTGAAATTGTCATTGCATTACTTTCTTTTTTGTTTATTATCAAAATTTGATGTATTAACATAGTGTTTCTCATTTAATTTTAGTAGTGAAGAATCGTCACCAATAATAAAACAAAAATCAAAGAAAAAAATTCAGACTCCATCCAAAAAGTAAGCATTGCTTTTGATCAGGAGTATTTTATTATCAGTTTTGTTGTGTTTGTCTGATTCGTGTTTTTTTATTTCCAGGACGCAATCCAAAAAAAGAAAGCACATTGTTGAGGATTCGTCTTCTTAAGAAAAAATTAAATCCTATGATGTAAAAGATACGTTGTAATTTGTAAAGCTATCTTACCCTTTATCATCAAAATTTTATTTGTTAACATGTTCTTTTGCATGTACTATCAGAACTGATGTAAGAACTGAAGAAATAGAAGAATTCTTCAGAGAATCCAAAAAGAAAAAACCAATGAAAAGGTTGTACAACGGTATGTTGAATTTGGGTGCATATTGCCGATTTTAAGGAGTTTTTTGTTGCTAATAATTGTTTTTGCTTTCCCAGGATGAAGGAAGCTGGGTTCCCATCGATGGAAGGTCACTATAATTTATCCGAAACATAAGATCCTTTATTTGATAGAATTTGGAGATCATGATTTAATTAAATAGTATTTTTATTGAATGATGTTTATTCTATGCTTAAAATGCCAGAGGTGAAATTAGATAGCGAAAATGATCATGTGTTTCAAACACAAACGGATCAAAGCAGCGTAAACAAACCCACGGATAGCATGTAATTTCTGTTTCTAATACCATTTGCTAAATTTTGCTAAATTATTTTGTTATCATTTGCTTCTAATTCTGTATTTTTTTTAGAAAAAAAGCCCTTTAATGTTTTATTCAAGAAACAAAAGGTAGGAAAAAAAAAGAAAAATCTGCAACTATTTAAGTTCTCAAAAAACAGAGCCTGTGTCTCTTTTCAATGCTTCAAGTGTATTTTGACATTGTTTTGGTGGATTTCAGGTTGGGTTTGGAAGAAGAATCAGTCAGTGACCCAGCTCAACAGAAGATGATCATTGTTCGGATGGAGACACATTCACAATCTGAACCGCTTAATATGTGAGTTTTACAACTAAATTTTAACCTTCTAATCATCTATTTTAACGGAGTTTTTTTACTTTTACTTTGTTTTTTTTAGAGTTTCGATTCAAGTATCCATGCCTCCGTCGCGACAACAGTAGCAAGCCCTATGCAAATTGAACCATCCCCTCCCCCAAAGTCTCCGAGCAAGAAAATTAACGAAGAAATAATTAAGGGATAAGGAATAATATTCGGGTGTATTTGGTTATTATTTGGGTGTATTTTTTTCTTATTTTGGTGTATCACATCTGAATTGAGGTGAAATTAGTTTTTTTTTAATTTAAATCATTTTCTCTACCCCTGCAGCATTCCACAATCCCAGCAACCTGCTGAAAGCACACCCACAGTACCACCAGCTCCTTCTAAAATGTAAGTTCTACACAGTATAACTCTCTTTCGATATCATTTGTCTCTTTTTATTCTTATAGTATATTATATGTCAACACGCAGTAATACACCCCTTGAAGCCACTACTGCATTGATGATGATCGCCAACACAGCATCCTATGTACCAAAACAATTTTCGATGCCATCATTCAGCCTTGGTTTCACTGATTCAAGTAAGGAAGAAACACTGACTCTGGAGGGGGGGACCAGGATCTGAGAAGGAAAAAAGTCTTGAGACACCAATACTAATTGAAGAATTAGAGGAGCTGGTGGAGCAAATTGCAAACACTGGGGTTGCAACAGCATTAAATTTCGTAAAGGATAAAAGTTCCCTGCTCGAAAGGCAGCCTGCCGACCAAATTTTTTAAAAAGTTTGAAACTTCTACAAGGAAGAAGGAATTGTCAGCCAACATGAAAGAAAAGTGCTATCTTTGGACCACAGATGTAAAGACCTATGAGGATGGAGATACTAATGAGTATGAGCCAGTGTGCATCCTCAATGCCCAACAACTATTGCAATTGTCAAAAATTCACTTCACGTCTCTAAAAGCTAGTACATATATCGAAGCTGAGGTAATATTAGAATAAGATTAATGATCTTATTATGAGCTGTGACTGCAATGTTGATTGATGTAATTAATTTGGGTTTTTTGTTTTTCTAGATTGTCACTGCTATGTGTCTGATTCTGAACAAACAAAATATTAGAAGATTTGAAGACAAATTTACTGTCTCCCCCAACTATTGTAGTATGGTGTATTGAACTCAATAGTAGGGAGAGATAGTAAATTTGTTCTTCAAATCTTCTAATATTTTGTTTGTTCAGAATCAGACATATAGTAGTGACAATCTAGAAAAATAAAAAATCCAAATTAATCACATCAATCAACATTGCAGTCACAGCTCATAATAAAATCATTGATCTTATTCTAATATTACCTTAGCTTCAATATATGTACTAACTTTTATAGACGCAAAGTGGATTTTTGACAATTACAATGGTTGTTGGGCATTGAGGATGCACATTGGCTCATACTCATTAGTACCTCCATCCTCAGGTCTTTACATGTGTGGCCCAAAGGTAGCACTTTTCTTTCATGTTGGCCGACAATTCCTTCCTCCTTGCAGGAGTTTCAAACTTTTCAAAAATTTGGTCGGCAGGCTACTTTTCAAGCGGGGGACTTTTATCCTCTGCGAAATTTAATGCTGCCGCAACCCCAGTGTTTGCAATTTGATCCACCAGCTCCTCTAATTCTTCAATTAGTATTGGTGTCTCAAGACTTTTTCCCTTCTCAGATTCTGGTCGCCCCTCTTGAGTTAGCGTTTCTTCCTGACTTGAATTAGTGAAGCCAAGGCTGAATGATGGTGTCAAAAATTGTTTTGGTACATAGGATGCTGTGTTGGCAATCATCATCAATGCAGCAATGGCTTCAGGGGGTGGATTACTGCGTGTTGACATATAAGATACTATAAGAATAAGAATAGACGAATGGTATCGAAAGAGAGTTATACTGTGTATAACTTACATTTCAGAAGGAGCTGGTGGCATTGTGGGTGTGCTTTCAGCAGGTTGCTGGAGTTGTGGAGTGCTGCAGGATTAGAGAAAAGGATTTAAATTATAAAAAAAAAAATCAATTTCACCTCAATTCAGATGAGATACACCAAAATAAGAAAAAAATACACCCAAATAATAACCAAATACACCCGAATATTATTTCTTACCCCTTAATTGTTTTTTCGCTAATTTTCTTGCTCAGAGACTTTGGGGGGATGGTTCAATTTGCATAGGGCTTGCTGCTGTTGTCTGTGACGGAGGCATGCATACTTGAATCGGAACTCTAAAAAACCAAATAAAAAGTTAAAAAACTTCGTTAAAATATATGATTAGAAGGTTGAAATTTAGTTATAAAACTCACATATCAAGCGGTTCAGATTGAGAATGTGTCTCCATCCAAACAATGATCATCTTCTGTTGAGCTGGGTCAATGATTGATTCTTCTTCCAAACCCAACCTGAAATCCACCAAAATATTGTCAAAATATACCTGAAGCGTTGAAAAGAAACACATGCTCTGTTTTTTGAAAACTTACATAGTTGCAGATTTATTTTTTTTTTGCTGCCTTTTTTTTTTCTTGAATAGAACATTAAAGGATTTTTTTTCTAAAAAATATATAGACAAAATTAGAAGCAGATGGTAACAAAATAATTTAGCAAATGGTATTAGAAAAAAAAATTACATGCTATCCGTGGGTTTGTTTACACTACTTTGATCCGTTTTGTGTTTGAAACATAGGATCATTTTCGCTTCTTTAGTTCACCTCTGGTATTCTAAGCATAGAATAAATATCATTCAGTAAAAATACTATTTAATTAAATCAGGATCTCAAAATTCTATCAAATAAAGGATCTTACGTTCGGATAAATCATAGTGACCTTCCGTCGATGGGATCCCAGCTTCCTTCATCCTGGGAAAGTAAAAACAATTATCAGAAACAAAAATATCTTAAAATCAGTAATTTACACCCAAATTCAACATACTCCTGTACAACCTTTTCATTGATTTTTTTCTTTTTTGATTTTTCTGAAGAATTCTTCTATTTCTTCAGTTCTTACATCAGTTCTGATAGTACATGCAAAAAAACATGTTAATAAATAAAATTTTGATAATAAAGGGTAAGATAGCTTTACAACGTATCTTATACATCATAGGATTTAATTTTTTCTTAAGAAGACGAATCCTCAACAATGTACTTTCTTTTTTTGGATTGCATCCTGGAAATAAAAAAAGCATGAATCAGACAAACACAACAAAATTGATAATAAAATACTCCTGAAAGCAATGCTTACTTTTTGGATAGAGTTTGAATTTTTTTTATTTTTGTTTTATTATTGGTGACGATTCTTCACTTCTAAAATTAAATGAGAAACACTCTGTTAATACATCAAATTTTGATAATAAACAAAAAAGAAAGTAATGCAATGACAATTTCAAAATCTTACTCATCATCGAATTCACTTTCACTTTCTAAAGAGAAATTCTCAACAATCTGTTTCATTTTTTTGGATACCATTCTGGAGAGCAAACAATAATTAGCAAAATATATCCTAAAAATAACAAAAATACACCCAAAAATATTACTTACTTTGATCAATTACCATATGACCATCAATTTCTACTTTGATCCTCGCAACCATTAGCTCCCTATTCCAATGGCTAACCCAGGGCAGTCCAGGGATTGCTTCTCCTTTCTTGTCTGTGTGTTTTGTTAGATAAAAATATACTATCATCAAGGCATAGAGGCAGGCATCAAATGATTTTTTCTTTTTCAAATGGTAATTGGCTATGCCATGGCTGTCTCAGTTGCACTCTGTTATGTTGTCTAGTTGAAAATTTGGAGCTAAGTAGACAGGAGATACTTTGTTTATGGTAGTTGGCAAGAAGAATGCCATTTGAATATAGAAGATGAAAATTCTCTTGAACATTAGGCGATCTTGATCATTGTCAACACCGATATCTATCATCTGATCGGTTAGATTCTTTAATATTTTTTTCCTGGAATCTTCTAAAAATCTCTTTGTTCTCCTCTGAAAGTTCTTTAAAACTCACTTTTTTGGAAAAATATGTCTCCTATAAAAAAGAATACTAATTACACTCCAAAACACTTAAAATACACCCAAATACCAGCCATGTACACCTAAATTTATTCTTGATTACATGAGATCAGAATAATATATTAGAAAGAATAGATTATAGAGAATGCAAGTATAGAGGTTTTTTGTAAGCAGTTACATGATGCATTGAGGCTAAGGGAAGCTCCTATTTTTTTGGGTTTAACTTTTAACAAACCATGTCTTGTGTCTAATTTATTTTTGTCCAAATTAAAGGAATTAGCCAATTCCTTCAACCGTTTGTGTGGCACATTCATCGGCGGGATGTGCATCAGACCACCAAATCCTAGTTCCTGAATAATGACCTTCTTTACCTCGCTCATTTTTTCAAACTTTTCATTCAATAGTCGCATGGAGCATCTCAAATCCTTTGTGTGTGTGTGTGTGTGTTTGTATTTTTTTAACCTTGGCTCTTGGTTGTCATTTTTACTGTAAGGAATAAAAAATATTGTTAATAGATAAAAATACCAGTCACATACACTCAAATACCAGCAACATATACCAAAATAACTGCTAGATACACCCAAATACCAGCTATATACACCAAAATTCAGTCACATACACATTTATTATTTTTTCGATTACACGACATTATATGAGTTCAAAAGAATATTCAAGTAAACCAAACATGCATACAATGACACTACAAGCTCAAGCACAAGTACAACAGTACCAGTTACATTTGAATACTCTTGATATATATGTCAGACACATACACTTGTATTTTTTTTTTTTGGATTACATGACATTATATGAGTTCAAAATGATATTTAAGTTCAAAATGTCACTAGAAGCACCAGCCACATTCGAATTTGATTGATATACACCAAAAAATTGACCATATACACCCAAATATGAATTCACTTAAAATACAGTACAAAGTTTATATGTATACAAACTCACTTCTAAACATGCAAACATGCACAAAAACAGATAAAAAATGCGTTAAACCATTCACTAAAAGTACGTAAAACAGTATAATCGACTTGAACATTTTCACCAGAACCATAATATCTACTTTAAACTAAGAACATATAATGAATCTATTTAATAAAAGAGAAATACGCGATATAATGCTTTGCCTTCGAAATCAGAAAGAGAAATCTGAAAAACCTAGAACATTAGTGAAACAGTACCTTAAATAATGTTTCTTCTTTCTTTTTGGTGTTTTTTTATGGAGATTTTGATATTTGCTTGTTGATTTCGTCGACCGTTGGCGAGGAGTTTGAAAGTTTCTTCAGAGATTTTGAATGTGCCTTGAATCTCGGCGGTTGTGGTTTTGATCGAGGAAAAAGAAGAAGAGTCGTTCATAATGGTAAGTAGCGCGTTTTGGGAACGGTTGAGTAATGCGCGTGTTTGACCCGCTTGAGTTGGGTGAGAGTAGTTTTTATTGGATTTGACCCAACTTATAAGATTGTAAGTCAAAAAAGACTTGTATGTGTAGCGTATCTGTAATATTTATCTAAAAAGATATATAGATGGGTCTTGTGTGTGTCGGTTCAGTTTTGATCTTTGTTTATATACTTCTTGGTGGCTTGAGACTCTGGGTATTTTTTTTAGTTATGATTTCTTCTACTGGGATATTGCCAGAGTATCATCATGAGATTCCAATTTTTATTTTGGTTCCTGCTATATCATAAGTGCCGCTAATTCCCCCTCTTTTTTATATCAGGTTCAGAGGTTCTCTTGTGGTTGAAGTCCATCTTGGGGGTCGGTTTTGGTGCATTGTTAGGAACATTTAAGTAGGCTGACGTGTGATGTCTTAATTTCTGTTTGTATTTAGTAAAATTATCCTCTCGGGGTCTACATGTGAACCCTCCTCCTTCTGCATATGATGGAGTTCCCTGAACATGAGCACGAGGCTTAATTATACAATACATAATGGTTAATCATTTGATCTCTATATTCTTTGAAGAAAAAGAAGGTTCGGATCAAGTATGAGCAGGAGCATGATAAATTGCGTTCTATGTTGACTTTTTAAAGAAACACACTAGGCCAAGGTCCTTGCAGAATGATGAGCATAAACCCCGGTGGCACATGGGGGCCATGGGCCAACACGTCAGGATCATGTGTTTTCCAATCCAAATCTTAGTAAACTACAACTTTGGCAGATGTAATCATTAGTGAATTAATGTGTCTTTGACGAGATCACCCCCCTTGTGGTGGGCTTACGCGTATTTGAATTCATTATGAGATGGCAATGCTAAGCTTGTTTAGGACATGAGGGGTGTTTACAGCTTGCAAAAAGTAGAGCAAGCCTTTGGTAGTTACCAGTTAGACAATTTAGCATTTACTTTTAGTCACTAAGCCGAAACTCTCATCATCATGAGCCATCAAAAGTTACTCATCATTATTTATATAGTTGATAATTGATGTGGATCATTCTCCGCTTCCTAATCATGCATTACCGAATCTTTTCACACGGACTTTGTTAGCAAAGGATTCGATAATCCAACAACGTTGGACTATTAAATCATCCTAATAAAAAATATATTTTTAAATTTTTTAATAATTATTAAATAATTTTTATTTAATTTTAATTATAAATTAATTTTTATATATTATTTTATTATAAAACTTGTGACAGAAAATTGCTCAACAAAAAAAGAATACTTTTAAGATTCAACAATGATATGAAATGAGAGTACAAAATATCTTTAATAATAAAGATGATGATCGTGATATTGATGAAGATGAGTGTTTGTTCATTATAATAACTATGAATTTATGATGATGTTTCATTAGTTAGTAGTCATATTCTTTTTCATCATAATTATAGGGTTCTTAGCCCAAGTAATTAGATTTAAAATAGCATTTTGGTATTGATTTTCATTTTAGATTCTACTTTATAATATTTATGTAAATTGGAGTGAATGTTGATAAAATGGAAGAAAATAAAGAGAGAAGTTTTTTTCTTTTAGAAATAGAAGAGAGGTTTGTAAAAATAAAGGAGTTATGTTTAAAAAAGATTTAATTATTCTATTGGTCTCTATAATTTTGTAAAATTTTTAATTAAGTTTTTATATTTTTTTAATTGGATCCCTACATTAATTTTTTTTTTTAAATTAAGTCCCTCTTGGTAGTAATTGGCTTAATTATATAGGGACTCAACTAAAAAAAATTGATGCAGGGACTCAAATAAAAGGAAAAAACGTGTAGGAATTCAATTAAAAAAAATTGGTGCAAAGACTCAATTAAAAGGAAAAAAAATATATGGACCTAATTAAAAATTTCGCGAAACTATAGGTGTAATATATAGTGCAGTAATCAATTTAGTCGATTGTATTACACTTTTAATCAATTGAATAAGAAAAAATTTATATTTCCGTGGAAAATTTGATTGTTATATTTCCAATTCATTGAATACAAAAAAATCCATATTCTAAGCGCAATTCAATGATTATTTTACCCCAGTCGATTGAATAAAAAAAATCATATTCTAATACGCAATTCAATCAATTTTGTTATACTTCCAATCGATTTTTTTGACACTACTCATTTTTTACCAATCGATTGGTATCAAATAAATCAATTGAATTAACAACAAACACGATTTTCCTAATTTTTACGGATGTAACGGATTAAGAAAAAAATTCGCTGATTCACATTGTCAAAATATTTTATGGAGGTTACGATTGATGGAAGATCTATTTCATTATTTTTTTCTAATCGTTAATAAACATAAATGATAAATAATAAAATAATAATTTATAAAATAAAAGATAGATTTTATAATTAAATAATATTAAATGATTAATTTATAATTAAAATTAAATAAAGACTATTTAATAATTATTAAAAAATTTTAAAAATATATTTTGTTATTGAGATGATTTAATAGTCTAAACGTTATGAGATTGTCAAATTCTTTACTGATTTTGTTTTATAATGAGAGTTACAATCATCTCTGTAATTCCTATTAATTTGAGAAACTCTTAGGTTAGCAATATTTAGTATTTTTTGTTATTATTTTAATTAGTATAAATATTAAACTACTTTTAATAAATAAATTTTATTATACAAACTTTAAAAAATATATATGTAAATTGTATTAATTTATGTATATAAATTTTAATAAATAAAAATATAAATTATATATTTTTTGTATATAAAATTTTTATAAATATAAATATAAATTATTATTGATTAAATATTGACAAAATATAATAACACTGATCATGATATAATATTGCTCTTATTAGTTTTCGATATATATGTTGTCACACATCAGCAACCTTTTTTTTTATTCGGTGTAATTAAGATTTTTTTTAATGAACAAAAAACATAAACATTTTAGGTTGTAAAATAATTTTTAATTATTTTAAAAAATGCTAGAAATACAATATTTTTATTAAAATATAAAGCAAATGCAAAAAAATTAATTACTTAATATTTTTCTTAAAGCAAACGTGGCTCACTTATAAAATTATTTCTTTTGTCGTATAATTAAATTATGTGTTTATAAAACTTTGAAATAATAATATGTTTAAGCCTAGCAATGTCATTGATATCTGATTAAATATTTATTAAATAATTGTACATTGTCAACACATTAGTAACCATTGAATTTAAAGAATTAAAATATTATTAAAATTATAATTAAATATTATTGGATTCAAAGCTAATTATTTATGTGATTTGTTTTGTTTAGTGTGCAGAAAATAATTTACTCACACCAGGCCTAAAAAATATGAACACAAGCTCAAAAATGGTTCAGCTTAAACAAAGTATTCATAATATTTCTCTTAATCCAAAGTTTGAATGGCTGAACTATAAAAAAGAAGAAAAAGGAAGCAAATAGTCCATATCCAAATACAAGCCCAAACAGTAATCCACATCCAAATCCATTCATTCACTTAGATGGTAACTAAGTGATTTAAGTTCCATTTCATTTAAACAAATCACTTCACACCACTAAAACCAAATTCTCCCTTCTTTCTCTTTCAACCCCACGTGATTTCTCAGAAGAAAAAAAAAAGAAAAGAAAACGCTCAATGTTAGGGCAAAATCAAGAGACCAAAAGTGGGTTACCAATTCAATCAAAGAAGAAGGAAGTCAAAGAGGTTAGGGGTAAAAGCAAACATCACTTCTGAAACATCATCAAAGACGTATTTCCGGATTTGTGCTTCATTGAAGCTCGACAAAGAAATCATCTCTTTGCATGTATAGAAGTAGAAAGTTAAAAATATTAAAGATAATGAAGTTCTGCTATGAATCAATGCTCAAGAATTTGACTTGGAGTCAAAGCAAGAATGAAGAGTTCAGATTCTACAAGCAAAATGAAAAAGGTTGAAAGAGAAGATTGAAGGTATAGTTACATGTTTGATTCAATCACTGCTTCTACCCTCTCTCTCTCTCTCTCTCTCCTCTATCACGCCGCTGCAGCTTTTGATTTTCGGGAGAAGAAGACCAACAAAGTGCTGAAGCAAGTTTCAAGCCCTTGAAGCTTCACTTCTCTATTAAAGGGGTGAACGGCCAATTATTGGAGTAAGGAGTGAAAGCACAATATTTGAATTCTCATAGCTCACTGAGCTGTTTATTCTTCTCCTACATAGTTTTCATTGAGTATCTCATTTTCTCAGTTTAGTCTTTATTTATTTTTAATGGTAAAAGGCAAAACAGTGAGGTTTGTAAGAAAAAACTATTGAGTGGAAAAAGACAGAGAGTTAGACTTGGAGAAAAAGTCTAAGTTTATTTCAGAAATTCTTTGTAAGTTTTTCTGTTTTGTGGTCATAATCTTGAGGAGATTTTCTTGCAAGTTAGGTTAGCACTTTACTATTGAAAAGTTAGGGTGAGTTCCTAATCAAGTCTGGTTTGTGTTAGAAACTGGATTTGTCCCAAATAAGATTGGTTAGAATTCTAGGGAGAATTGGTAAATATAATTCTGTTGAAACATAGTGAAATTCTGTCATTGTTGTGATGGAGACTGGATGTAGGCTACATTGTATTGAGTAGTTGAACTAGGATACATCTGTATGTCATTTTCTTTTCTCTTCTCTGTTTCTAGTTCTACATTATAGGAGACAAAACAAAAGTTTATGCTGATTCTACTATTCAGCAACACTTCACTTTAACACATCTTGTACGTAACTCTATTTTAGCTCCTACTGTGTCAAGAGACAAAACTAAAGTGTCTCCTATTTTCTACTCAAAGTATCTCAACAGAACTCAAGGTTGAAAGTAAAATTAAAAGAAGACAAAGATTCAACCCCCTTCTCTTAGCCACTGATAACCATCAATTGCTATCAGAGTTTGGTCTCACAGAGATCAAGCTTCACAACTTGGAAGAAAGATCCAGATGACAAGCAACATGGGGTCCAACACAGTGGCATATACACTGACAGAAGGGCAATCCAACAACAGACCTCCATTCTTTAATGGAAAAAATTACAACTACTGGAAAGAAAGAATGAAGATCTTTGTTTAGTCCGTGAATTACAACCTCTGAAAGGTAATCGTGAATGGTCCTCAAATTCCTACCAAAACTGACACTGATGGTGTTGTTACTCCAAAAAATGAAGCATAGTAGAATGAAGATAACAAGAAAAAGGTGAAACTTAATGTCAAGGCTGTCAATATATTAAACTGTGCAATCAACTTCGAGAAATACCGGAAGGTTTTAAGATGCAAAATAACAAAAAAAATCTAGGATAAGCTCCAAGTTACACATGAGAGCACAACACAAGTAAAAGAAACAAGGATTGACATGCTGAGCAAAGAGTATGAAATGTTTTCTATGAAGGAAGGAGAATCAATTGATGATATGTTTGAGAGGTTTTCTATCATTATTAATAGTTTGGATGCTATGGGAATTACTCATTCCAAACAAGTGTTGGTGAGGAAAGTCTTGAGAAGTCTGACTAAAGAATAGGAAACTAAGGCTACTATTATCTCTGAAAGTATTAACATGAGTCAAATGACCTATGATGAGCTGAGAGAAAAGTTACAAACTTATAAAATTACTCAAATAAAAAATGATACAAAAAAAGGGAGTGGCTCTTAAATCTTATACTGAATTATTGGATGATGAATCCAGTGACTGTTTGTCAGATGACGAGTTTATGTTTTTTGCTAGAAAACTTAGAAGGATGATGAGACTAAAGGAAGAAGCAAAGGAGGTAGCTTAAAAGAACCGAAGAAGGACTTAAGCAAGGTCATTTGCCACAACTGCGGAGAAGTTGGACACCACAAATATGACTGTGCAAAGCTGAAAAAAGAAGATAAGTATCGGAAGGATAAGAAAAAGGGACTTATGGCTTATAGGAAAGATCTAAAAAATGATACTAAAGAAGATGAAGATTCAGACAACAATTCTCAAGCTCACTTAATGGCCAACCACAGTCACCAAAATGAGTTTTGCCTAGCATCCAAAAAGAAGAATGACATGTGGTATTTGGATAGTGGATGCTCTAAGCACATGACCGAAAAGTCCACATTCTTAATCAAGCTTGATAAATACGATGGAGGCTTTGTAACCTTCGGTGACAATGGAAAAGGGAAAGATAGTGGCCATAGGTAAGGTGGATAAGAGTTTCTCTACTTTTATTAATTATGTATTTTTAGTTGATGGGTTGAAACACAATCTTCTAAGCATTAGCCAACTGTGTGATTTAGGTTATTTGGTTATTTTCAAAAAATTATAATGCTTGGTTGTATGTAAAAAATTTGGTGAAATATTGTTTGAAACTAAAAGATACAATAATGTGTATAGACTTATTTTAGAGGAACTAAAAAAAGCAAAATGTAGCTTGTTTTACTTCCATTAAATCTGAAAATTGGTTATGGCATAAGAAATTAGAACATGCTAGCATGTTTTAAATTTCTAAACTTATGAAAAAGAATTTGGTTAGAGGTCTTCCAAAAATAAAATTTGACAAAGACATCACTTGTGATGCTTGTCAATTGGGTAAACAAACTAAAAAAAATTTTTAAACTCAAGGATGACATCTCAACCAAAAGATCATTGAAAATGCTACATATTGATCTTTTTTATCCCACTAAGACTCAAAACCTAGGTGGTAAATATTATGGTTTAGTGGTGGTTGATGACTATATTAAGTTTGGATGGGTTCTTTTCTTAGCTCATAAAAATGATGTTTTTCTTACTTTTTCAACTCTATGCAAAAAGATTCAAAATGAAAAAGATTTAAAAATAGTTTTCATCATAAGTGATCATGAAAAGGAGTTTGAAAACTAAGATTTTGAATAATTTTGTGATGAATTTGGTATTTCACATAATTTTTATGTCCTAGAACACCTCAACAAAATAGGGTTGTTGAGATGAGAAATAGAAGCCTTCAAAAAATGGCTAGAGTTATGCTTAGTGAAAATAAAATTTCAAAATTTCTTTGGGCTGAAATAGTAAACACAGCTTGTTACATTTTGAACCGAACTATCATTCGAAAAGTTTTAAAGAAAACACCATATGAGCTTTGGAAAGGAATACCACTCAATCTTAAGTAATTTTATGTTTTTAGATGCAAATGCTTTGTCTTAAATACTAAAGATAATTTTAGAAAATTTTATCCAAAATTTTATGAAGGTGTCTTTATTGGTTATTCAACCACTAGTATAATATATATAGTTTACCTCAAGGAACATAGAATAATAGAAGAGTCCATACATATCATCTTTTGTGATTCTAACACCATTTTAAGTGTTATTGAGGATAATGATGTAGGAATTGAAACTAAACTAACCTTTGAAAAGATCTATGATCAAGACAAATCAGAACATACCTTAAAAAAATACTATCCCCATTTCTACAGAATAAAATGTAGGAGGCAATTCTATTTTGTCTCCTACTGAAGCAGAAATTTCTAGTAATCTCAACTATGCAGAACCAAATCATGCCCAATCTGAGCTCACTTCACCAAAGCCCAGAGAATGGAAGTTCTTAAAGAACTATCCACATAATTTTATCAATGAAGATCCATCTCATGGAGTTACAACAAGATCCTCAACTAGAAAAGAGCCGAACTCAATAATCTTGCTCTCATATCACAAGAGGAACCCCAAAATGTCAAGAAAGTTCTTAATTATCCTTCTTGGATAAAGACAATGGAAAAAAAATTGGTTCAAATTGAGAAGAATGAGATTTGGTTACTAGTGCCTTATCCAAATGGTAAGAAGGTAATATGTACTAAATAAATCTTTAGAAATAAATTGGGTGAGAATGGTAGTGTTGTTAGAAACAAAGCTAGATTTGTAACTCAAGGGTATGACCAAGAGGATGGCATTGACTTTGATAAGTCATTTGCTCAGGTTGCAAGAATGGAAGCAATAAGATTATTGCTTGCTATACAGCCCACAAAGGGTTTAATCTTTTCCAAATGGATGTTAAATGTGCCTTTTTGAATGAGTTTATTGATAGAGAAGTATACGTATCTCAACCCCCGAATTTTAAAAATAAAGATTTCTCAAACCATGTTTTTAAACTCTCTAAAGCACTTTATGGTTTGAGACAAATTCCAAGAGCTTGGTATGAAATACTTAGCTCTTTCTTGTTGAAAAATGATTTTCAAAGGGAAACTACGGATACAACTCTTTTCATTAAAGATTCTAATGATCATTTCAAACTTGTTCAAATTTATGTAGATAATATTGTGTTTGGATCGGCAAATGAAGCCTTGTGTGATGAGTTTGAAAAATTAATGACTAGTGAGTTTGATATGAGTATGATAGGAGAACTCACATTTTTCCTAAGACTTCAAATCAAACAAACTACTAATAAAATTTTTGTGCACTAAAGTAAATATGCCAAGAAGTTAGTAAAGAAATTTGATTTAGAAAATTCTAAACCAATAAGTACACCTATACATTCAAATTCCAAACTTGAAAAGGATGAAAAAGAAAAAGATGTGGATGAAACAAGGTATAGAGGTGTGATAGGATCTTCATGTATCTAACTTTCTCTAGGCCGGATATTATTTATAGTGTGTTTGTATGTGTTCTAGATTTCAATCTCATCCAAAAGAATCACATCTTTCTGTTGTGAAAAGGATAATTAGATACATCAATAGCACTGCTGATTTTGGTCTTTGGTATCCCAAATCTGATGAGTTTTGTGTAGTTGGTTATCATGATGTAGATTTTACGGGAGACCGTGTTGATAGAAGAAGCACATCTAGGATTTGTTACTTTCTTGGATAGTCTTTGAATGTGTGGTCAAGTAAGAAGTAAGCCACTGTTGCTCTATCCACTGCTAAGGTCGAATATATAGCAGCTTCTTTTTGTTGTTCTCAATTAATTTAGCTTAAAATACAACTTACAAATTACAAATTGCAAGTCAATACTATCCATTTGTTTTGTGATAACTTGAGTGTAATCAATATTTCTAAAAATCCTGTTTTACACTCAAGAACTAAGTACATTGAAGTGAGATTTCACTCCAAAAGAGAACATGTGCAAAATGGTACAATTAATATACAATTTATGAAATCTGAGGATCAATTGGCTGATATTTTTACAAAACTTCTATGTGATGATAGATTTTGTAAATTGAGAACTGCTCTAGGGATTGTTAATGCTGAGTTTGGTTATTTTTGTCTCTCAGATCGACAGGAAACAAAACTGGACAAATAATGACTCCCTCTAAGTTCTATGAAGTTCAGACAAATATGTTGAGAATTTTAAATTAATCTGGAACAAAACCAAATCCTTGGTGGTCCAATGTGTTTCCTTAAAACTACCACTGGGTCCAAGAGAAAGATATTCTGTTTTATGAAGTGTGTCTCATTGCTTGTTTTGATCACTAATAACAAAAAGAGTATTTTCTTTCATCTTTTTATTCAAGTCAAATTAGTTTCAGTTTTTTTTCAAAAGTTTTTTTTGACTTATCATTTCAAAAACTGCTTGCATTAGTTTTAAAATTCAAAATTCTTTGAATCACGTTTTTTTCATTTATTCCCGTTTGTGTTTTTCAAATGATTTCTGAGCATTTAAAGTAGTTATCATGTGTTAATCTCTCATCTTCCCCATTACTCCACTACTTCCACTTTCTCTTCCTTCATATCCCCTTTTAAAATGAGAAAGAAGGTTGCTACCCATAGAGGAATTGGCACCATACGTCCACCTCGCAACCCTCTACAGAAATCACAATCTCACACACACATTCACATACATTCACACTCTTCATCTCATTCCTCTCAGCCACCCCAACCAATGGCTAGAACCAAGACCACCAATCCGAGGCCATCTTCAACACTGCAGGAGGAAGGCACTTCAAGGGAAAAAGTGACGAAAGGGAAGCAACCCATGACAGATGAGGAACCATAACCTCTCCTCCTCTTCGATCTACCTCTCGTCCTCAAGGACATTCCGTCCCCTCTTCTCACCCTTCAAAAGGTAATAAAAGACCTTTCTTTAACTCTGTAAAAGAACCTGTATATCCTGATCCAGTTGCCTTCAAATCTCATTTTGGTAAATGCCCTTACTCTCACTATAATCTTCTATGGTTTTCTTCTAGCATGAATTTTGAGTTTCACAGAGACATTGTTTCCAAACAACCCATGTGCTCTACTTATGTTGCTGACCTAAAATCTTTGGCTGAAAAAGTAATAGATTTCATTGAAAATTTTAAATACTTGGATTGGGAAAAATTTTTTGAAATTTGATAGCCAGTATACTCTTATTTGGTCAAAGAGTTCTATGCTGATATGCACTATAGTGAGGCTTCTGTTCACTCATATGTCAAGGGCTGCCAAATCTATTTGAACAAAGAAACTATTGGTGAATCCCTTGATTATTTTGATGTAGGAGTAAATGCCTACATTTCTGAAAAATGGAATAATAATCTTGGTGTTTCACACAAAGATGTTTTGGCCAACATATGTGAGAACATATCCTTTGTAACACCTTACCACACAGAGCTTTACACCTAGGATGTAAATCAGAAGTGGTGAGGCGCTACGGCCTCTAAAAGTAAAAATACTTATATATGTGACAAGATTAATATAACTAGGAGCCTTGAAAGATAAGAGGAAAAGCTTATACAGAAAACCAAAAGATAGATATATATAAGATTTTAACCGGTAAATATAATTAAGCTCTATACTCAACCTACGAAGCAAAGACCGGCCAGAGTATATATATATATATATATATATATATATATATATATATATATATATATATATATATATATATATAGACAAAGAATACCCTAAACCCAAGCTATAAACATATTTTCCCAAGTCAACCTCTAAGAGAGACAAAACATAAGGTGCACCAATAACACTAAGATATGGTATTTCATGATCAAGGAGCTTCTCGTTACTTTCACAAAGTCAAAATAAATTTTTATCTATATCTAGTGAACTCATTACTGTTGGAGTATTCAATGGTTGTCCATGTAAAATTTTTTTAAAAATTTTTCGGTATAAATGAATTGATGGATGATATGCCATCCTTTAAATGTTTAATTTATAAGCCAAGGCAAAATTTTATTTTGACAAAATCTTTCATTTCAAATTATCTTTCTAAATAATCTACAGTTTTTGGAATCTCTTCGAATAATCTAATGATGTTTAAATTATCAACATATACTACAATAATAACAAATTTAAATTCAAATTTTTTTATGAAAATACATGGACATACACAGTCATTTTTGTATCCATCTTTTAATAAGTATTCACTAAGACATTTATACCACATAAATCTAGTGTTTTAATTCATACAATAATTTTTGAAGTCTTACTGAACAAATTTCTAGAGAATTATTATATGCATCAAGTACTTTGAATCTTTCAGAAATTTTCATATAAATTTTTTTAATCAATTGAAACGTATAAATAGACTGTAATAATATCCATTAGATACATCTTAAATTTTTTATGCAATGCCAGACTAATAAGATATCTTAATATAATTGATTGAATCTATTAGGGGAGAATATGTTTTCATATAGTTAATATTAGATTTTTGTGAAAATTCTTGTGCTACTAGTCGTGCTTTATAACTTTCTATTTCATTTTTCTCATCGTGTTTGCGCACAAAAATCCACTTATATCCCATTGGTTTTATATCTTCAGGTATTTTGACTATAAGACCAAAAACTTCACATTTTCTAATAAAAATTAATTCAGCTTGAATTGCGTTTTTTCATTTTGACAAATCATCTCCTTGTCTGCATTTTTTGGCAAATTTTAGTTTGTGATCCATCTTGTTTTATTAGTTCAACAATAATATTATAAGCAAAAATTTTGTTGACAATGGTATACTTTCAGTCCTATATTTTTTCAGTAGTGACATAAATTATTGAGATCCTGGTACTTTCAATATTTATGTCTTTGGATTTTCTTTGAGAACTTGCCTCCATATTATGACCATTAGGATTAATTATCTCTCATAGAACCAATTGGTCTTCCACGCTTTAGGCATGGATTGCTTTTATTTGCACTAACAACTTATCCTTCTGAGATATTTATTTTTATTGGTGCAGTTGCAGTTGGAATATGAGATTTGGTTGCTCTTTTTAGGTCAGTAAATACATTTGACAATTAATTTGTAATATTTTGCATATGAATTAATTTTTATACTTCTAATTCACATTATTTAGTGTGAGAATCTAAATGAAATAATGACAAATTTTTTTATTTTAAGTAATTTCTTTTTTTAATTGGTTATTTTTTTCACCTAATTTTAAAAAACTTATTTCATCAAAGTGACAATCAGAAAATCTTATCTTAAATAAGGATTAGGATTTGAGAGGAAAAAGAAAAAGAAAGAGAACATTAAGAATAAGAGATTACTTTATTAATGATTATGTTGTGTAAAAAATATTAAAAGGGACTCTTTATAGTTAATAGTCCAACTCTTAGCTGACTCAACTAGGTTGCATTTATAATTGACTCTATCTATTTGAAATTTATAATACAATTATAATCTAACATTTATAAAAAATATATTTATAACATTAGATAATAATGTTTTTTGATGATTGTTTTGTACTTTATCTTTTGAGATTGATTTGTCCTGTTTGCACACGTAGATAATTAAACCATGTGTGCGAGTTAAAGTTTCTCATCACTAACAAAAAAAGAACTATATTATCTAATGAAAGTAAATATTAAAAATTATTTTGTGTATTTTGAAACGAAAAATGTTAGAGGACTATCAATATTTAAAAATATATGATAAAATATATTATTGTATTATTATACTAAAAAAACTATATTAAAAAAATTAAATTAATGAATAAGTAATAACAAAAAATAATAAATTCTAATAACTTCATAGTATTTTTTTTCTAAAAATTAAAGTATTCAATTTTAACCATTTTAAAAATTAATTTGAATAATTACTTATATAAAAATATAAATTATTAATTATTAAATAATATTTAAATTATGTATACCACAAACATTTGGAATATCTTTAGAAAAGAGAGTCATAAATCATAATCCACCATCCTCATGCAACCAATGAAATTACATACCCATAGTAGTTGCCACGTCAGTATGTCACTAATCATTGATCGTCCATAATCTGTTTCTAAATCTATGGGCCCATCAGCATTAACCGCGCCAACTCTGGGAAATAGTCAATCCATAGTGAAATTCTACTGTTTATGAACAGGAAATCTAATTAGATTGTAGTTTGTAGATCATGCAAATGGAGAAAGAATTGAGAAAACAGAAAAGCACATTTGACATTGACACCAAACAAACCCTGGCTCCAAAAATGGCTCACGTGGCTTGCGCCGAGCGATTCAAAACGATAGCGTTTTTGCCACGTCATAAAAGGGAAAATAAAAAAAAAAAATGGTTCGTTTGATTTGGTGGTTTATTGCATCTGGGAGTGTTATTGTGTATCGACAATGGCAGTTTTGAGCAACAGCGGGATCCGCGTTTTTCGATACCCCTTTCCAACGTATCTCCAGAATTTCGCCATTATCGTTAACTACCTTCCTTGTAAAATCCTCTTTCTTATCCTTTTCTCACCTTTCCGTTATTGCTAACTAATTAACTGAATAAGTATGACGAAGCAGCATGTCATTTTCTTTTTTTGAATGCTACACACATTCCAGTGAATTCATTCTGTGACCCCGCGTAGATTTCGTTATTCGATTCCGTGTATCTATGAGTAACTGCAATCGCATTGGGATTCGCGATAAGCCGTTTTTGGTTTTTAGGATCTTGTTGCAACAACAACAATGGATAATTCTTATTAGTTAATTAAAAAGGCAGGGAAGTAAATAAAGTTCTGCTATCCTAGGTAGTGTTTTTCGGAGAAATTGAGGATTTGGTTTGACAGAGGGGAAGTGTGCGTGCGTGAAAGTGCAACAATGTCTGGTCATGGTGAACACCATAGCGTTCCCCTTTCGGTGCTGCTGAAGCGCGAATTGGTGAACGAGAAAATCGAGAAGCCGGAGATTGTGTACGGCCAAGCCAGCCAGAGCAAGAAAGGAGAGGATTTTATTCTGCTCAAGAACGAATGCCAGAGGGTCATGGGAGATGGCGTCTCCACATTTTCTGTTTTCGGGGTAATTTTTCTCTTTTCTTTTTGATAGATATGATATGATATGAGGATACACATTTGCACGACGAATCCAGCTTGTTGACTTTGGTAGTGGTTGACTGGTTGTTGCGTCACTTACAGTCAAATCTCTTTGTGAAAGCAGCTCCCTTTTGATTCTTATTCGTTCACATTGATTGGATCACAACAACATCTTAGACTTTTTTTGCACTAAATGCTTGTGATTCAATAATTTCTTTTCCTTGTTACATTTGCACTTTCTGATGAAGAAGTTGTTTGCAGCTATTTGATGGTCACAATGGAACTGCTGCTGCTATTTATGCTAAGGAGAATCTTCTAAACAACATTTTAAGTGCAATTCCTTCAGATCTTAACAGAGATGAGTGGATAGCAGCATTGCCCAGGGCTTTGGTTGCAGGATTTGTGAAAACTGACAAAGATTTTCAACAGAAAGGTATGACTAATTATTTCTCTTGTAGTATTTGTTCCAGCCTCTTCTAATTATTTAGTTGTGTGGCAAATTGAAGTACTTCTGGAATATTCTGAGTATTGCCAAATGAGCTTGCACATGCCCAATTCCAGAAGTTAGCAAATTAAAGAATAAAATGGGAAAAAATTCTATGCATGCTGAAAATGTGGATGATATTATGACACATTGACGCCTTGTTGGTAATATTTATCTAAACCCTGTTGGTGGATTGCAAGTTGCATTGCCTGTTACTTAAGCCATAATGACTGAGAATGGTCTAATATTGTTCACTCATGTTGGTTCAGCTGTTTTTACACGTATTTGTCTATTTGATATATATTAATACATAGTTGCTGAAGAACATCAGTAACAATGAAAAGACCCTTGTGTTACTGAGAGGTGGTTCTTATTCTTCTGAATTACTGGATTTTATTTATATTGTTTTCATTAGTTGTGTGGCTTACTGATATAAATTATTTTTACTTATCCAGCAAAAACATCGGGAACAACTGTAACCTTTGTGATTCTTGAAGGATGGGTGGTAACAGTTGCATCAGTCGGTGATTCGCGTTGCGTACTTGAACCTGCTGAAGGTGGTATTCATTACTTGTCAGCGGATCATAGACTTGAAACCAATGCAGAAGAGTAAGATGTTGCTGGGAAACTTTTTGGTCGAGAAACTGTTTGTAATCACTCTTACACAGACTAGTCTCACCTTTCTTTTCTCTTTTCCAGGAGGGTCCGCATAACCTGTAGCGGGGGTGAGGTTGGCCGGCTAAATACAGGTGGAGGAGCAGAGGTACATTTTGTTTTAATCGCAATCCCCTTTTAACTCAGACAAACTGATGCCTCTGCCAATACTATTTCTTTGCACATGATGCTTGGGTGTTAAACTACGTAATTAGATAATTAGATATAAAAAAGAAAACTACGTCAATCATACCAATGAATGTAATGAGGCGAGCTAATTGAAATCTAGTCACATGATCCTGTCTCGCACTTAACATACTCATTCTGAGGGTTATTAAATATTCACAATCTTTTGACGAACATTTTGTTTAAATGTTTTTTTTTGGTGACAATGCTACCATTTGTGTTGATGATATAAACCATCTTCCGTTGGAGTAAATTTTCATTTTTTTTTTATGCCTAATGAGATTAATGATTTTTATAGGTTGGCCCTTTGAGATGTTGGCCTGGTGGCTTGTGTCTTTCGAGATCCATTGGTGATGCAGATGTTGGTGAATTTATTGTTCCTGTACCATATGTAAAGCAAGTGAAGGTTGGTCACTGCTCTCGTGCAAACAGCAATATTGGGCATATTTTGATTAGTTATTTTTCTGTTGCTTCCTTTCTTAATTTACTTTGATGTATTGTGTATATAATCCATCACTTTTGTATCTTATCGTTTTCTTAAGAATATCTGTTGCCTTTAAAGTCAATAAACTTGCCTTGCAAGTTGATGCAAACCCTTTTCATAAATTATGTTTATTCTTTTTTTTATGTGAAGAGGCTAATTCCAGCGTTTGAGCCTCTCTGTTTCTTTTCATGCAGCTTTCTAGTGCCGGAGGAAGGCTTGTTATCAGCAGTGATGGTGTCTGGGACTCTCTAACTCCAGAAGTGGCCTTGGATTGTTGTCGTGGCATGTCAGCAGAGGCTGCAGCACCACAAATTGTGAATGTATGCCTACTGCACATCTTTTAAATAATTCTTTATAGTCCTGGTTTTCACCTGGGGTAGTATTTTTGATGTTTTGTGCGGCATGCATTACTTATTTCTATCATTTGCTCCTGTCTCTTTTTTACCCTCAGGAAGCTTTACAAGCAAAGGGTCTTAGAGATGACACAACCTGCATTGTTGTTGATATATTACCCCAAGAGCAGCCGCATACTTCTGTACGAACTCAAAAGAAACCGATGAAAGGAATTATGAAGATCTTCCGCAAAAAGTGCTCTGAATCATCATCTCATACCAACAAAGAATATGTAGAGCCAGATATTGTACGGGAGCTCTATGAGGAAGGTTCTGCTATGCTTTCAGAGAGGTTTAGTTCCCTAACAAGCATTGTTTAATGTTAGCAGTTGGCTTGCTAGATTTTATTCTTGACCTGAACATGTGTTTATCTGAAATGCAGGTTAGAGACAAAATATCCACTCTGCAACATGTTCAAGTTGTTTATCTGTGCTGTGTGTCAAGTAGAGATCAAACCAGGGGAGGGTATCTCAATACATGCAGGGAAGACCAACCCTGGAAAATTGCGTCCATGGGATGGACCTTTTCTTTGCTCAAGTTGCCAAGAGAAGAAGGAAGCCATGGAAGGGTTACGGAAATCAGGTTCGTGGCAAGTCTTTGTCTTTTCTATCCTTCTGACTCTAGTTATATAATTCTCTGTTTAAATAATTATTTTCAGGAAGACATCGCGGCAGTGACAGTGACGACTAATGAAGTCTCCTGCGTTTGCATTTTGAGAGTGACAAGGATTGTTCATATGACGGGAATGTCGCAGCAACAGTAATTCCCTTCTGTGATCAAGAGTGCTTCTCAGAATATGGATTTATTTGGGAATTCTAGATCAAAATCCATGGGGGTTCTCACTTATTTTCAGTGCATCAAGGTGAGGAGACTAGCAAACTGTAGCTACTTGCTTGAAGATTTCTGATTTGGAAAACAGAATATGATCCACCCAAGTATTGTGAATGGTTGTAAAATCAGAGCAAGATATCGGAGGTAGTTGGCTTTTTTCTTCTTACCCAGATCTGTTTATTTTGTACATGTGTTCTTCTGAGATCTGGAAAACTGACCTTAAATGAAAGTGGCCATTGTTGTTGTATTGCTATATAGTAGTGTTTAATCAGACGTCAATGGAGTTCCATTCCACAATAGAAATTAAGCCTGATGAGTGGTTGCTCTTGTAGCCTGTTATTATGATTGTTCCTGTTACCAAAAGAATGTCTGTTATTATAGAAAAATTTTCTTCCCCAAGACCCCATGATCAACCCTTTTCATTCATTTCCGACATATAATCCGGAATAAAAGGCCAGGAAACTCTGTACAGGACTGCAATCATAGCTTTCTTAGACACTAAGAATCATTTGTCTTGTGAAAATTAGTGGTTTCAACATCATAATTCGTAACTAGTGGTGCCTACTGTTGATATGAAAACTGCACTAAAAGTGTTGACCTTAGGTCAAATGGAAACTTTATATAAAAATGAAGTTAGAAGGTTTACCAATTCATCTAAAAGCCGTTGATATACTTAACAAAATTCTTTAAAAAAAAAAATACTAGGAAGAAAAAACAAAAGAGATGGAGGCTGAGAAGTTGATGCTTTGATCCAAGGTTCAGCTGTTGATGTGCTTCATGTCCTACCACCGCCCATGTCTAGTAAGAAATAAAAGAAAAAGATTTAGGATATTGAATGGCTAATATGTGAGGCGGAAAAGCAAACTGTTTCCCACAAAAAGAGGATCTCTATGTGGTTCGATCGTGAAGTATTTGTTTTATGCTACGTACTGAAAGTGGCGAGGATGGTTAATTGATCATTCATTA
Organism: Arachis stenosperma; assembly: GCF_014773155.1. Classification (NCBI taxonomy): domain Eukaryota; kingdom Viridiplantae; phylum Streptophyta; class Magnoliopsida; order Fabales; family Fabaceae; genus Arachis; species Arachis stenosperma. The sequence continues at coordinate 8,334,493 of NC_080384.1, forward strand.
CATTCATCAGTGCAAAGAAATAATGCTTCCATGATTAAGATGTTGACCTTATAACCCATGATGATGCATACAAAATTCCTTTGTGCTCGTTTTATGGACCACCTCCCCTGCATGCACGTGTGTGTGGGTCTGTGACCACTGACCAGTGACCACCTTACCCCAACTAGTCTTCTTCTTCTTCTTCTAAGACCATGGCTTTATCAGTCTATGGCAGTCAATGCATGGTGTGTGCATGGACTTAGACACGAGAACACGGTGCTGGCCACACTCACATGACTATATGATCCACTTCCTTCTCTTTCTCTGAGCTTTCATCTTCTCACATGGCCCCTACTCTCACACTGTCTTTTCTCCAACAAATCATTGTTTTCATTTGTTTATGCTATGCCTATTGTATATGAATTTAATTTTGAAGCGTATAAAACAGTTTTACATGTGGATCTAATTAGGTAATAATAAGTCAACAAAACTAACTATTTTTCACTTTGGCTCAGTGAATAATCATCTAAAATAATAAATATGATTGGATAATTATATAAAATGTTTAATAATATCAGCGCATCAAAATTAAACTCATCTTATATTATGTGCTCTACCATCATACCATGCTTTTTCCACCCCGCAATTAATTTTTAGTATATATCGGCACAGAAAATTAAAAAAAAAACATTATCGTGTTGTCAGAATATATACACAGCATGATATTAGACAAGAATAACTGTGTCAGTGTCAATCTAAAATGACAAGAGTTTGAGTTGAAGTCTTCCACCATAACATCTTTACTATGAATGAATATTGAGAACTTTCACCAGTAAATGAGATTCTCTAACAAAGGTACTCATTAGTTCCTCTTTATATGCTAACCTAGGATAGTCTTAGAAAAGAATGCTAGCCTAGGATACAGGCTTGAAATATTAAGAAAGCAAAGCTTAATGGTTACTGTGTTAGACCAGCTTTCTGATTCTTTCTAGTAATTTACATGAAAATTTCTTTCTACTCCTGGGACCTCAATGATTTTTTTTTGTTTGGCCAAAAACAAAGTTGTAAATTTGTTGATTGAAATCCGCCATGACAATCCATCTTCCTTTGGTGGCCAAATTTGGATGTTTGTGACCTCATTTCCAATACCAGCACAGCGGTTGCTGTTGGACCTGACAGGGACCCAACAAAAACAAATAAAAGCACTATTCTTAACACACAAGTAAAAAACTACATTAGGAGAGGTAGTAACAAATAATAATTTGTGAACTACAGTAGTTAAGGGTTAAAGACCAAAATAATGTCTGATGAAAAAGTTTTAAAGACATATATTGCACAATCCCAAACAGCTGTTCTGACAAAGAATATCTATCATTATTCCTTTGGTTTCCGTTTTCCCTTATCCCTCCTTAAGCTTTGTTAACATCCATACAACAACGAAAAAGAGATTACAGCACCTTTCTATCTATATCTCTCTCTCCAATCTCCACCGAAAAAGAAAAAGATTATAGTATTATAGAGAGAATTCAAGATACTATATACTACTGCATCATATCAAATCTAGCTTCCTAGCTAGTCTTCAAGCTAATCAATCATCATTCACTGCTATGGAAACACACCATCATCAGCAGCACCAAAAACAAATTGAAGCAAGGCAAGAAGATAAAGAAGCAAAGCAAATACTGTTACCAAAACCTTCTTCACCACCACCTTCACAATCTTCCTCCCCTTCTCATGAATTCTCCTTCACAATCTCTCTCCATTCTTCTTCCACCAACAAAGCTCCACCACCTTCCCTTGCAATAGATTTATCTCCTGCTGACGAAATTTTCTTCCATGGCCACTTGCTTCCCCTCCACCTCCTATCTCACCTCCCTTCATCACCTCGATTCTCCACCACTTCCATGGAAAGCCTCACTGTCCCCGTCCCCATCCGCGACTTCTTATTGGAAGATAATGAAAATACCTATAATAAAGAAATTAGTAGAAGCAGCTGCGGACACAGCAATAGGAGCAACATAACCCTGGATGAAAGAATTGGCAACAACTTCATAGAAGAAGACAATAATGTTATTAAGAGAGGGACAATGGAAGAAGAAAGTAAGTCCAATAATAATAATAATAATAATAAACATAGTAGTTTCTCATTGTTTGGATTATCAAAAGGGCGCAAAGTGTGTCAAGTTAGCAACAAGGAAGAATTAGATAAAGAGAAGCAACAGAAGAGGAAGCTTGGTTTTGACGTGATCCATGCACTCAAGAGGCTTTTCAGGGGGAGAAGAGAAAGAGAGAAAGTTGGTTTGCATGAGAGTGCTTATTCTTCTCACTCAGGGAACTTGATGAGGAAGAAAAAACCAGAATTGAGAGGAATTAGAAGAGGTGAATGTTCATCAGCACCAGCTTCCATGAGGGCTTCTCCAACAAACAGTGGCCTCTTGCTTGCAACTGCAACAACTCTTCCTACTTCAGCCGCCAATGACAGCACCATGGAAGAGTTGCAAGCAGCCATTCAAGCTGCCATTGCTCACTGCAAAAATTCTATTGCCAAAGAAGACAACAACCTCATCAAATGCACCTCATAGCACATAGCACATAGTAGCATATCATTATTTATTTTCCCTAGTTCTTCTACTTACTACTGTAATTATTATCTCGTATTTGCTTAGGTATATGAAAATCTATTATTATCCGAGGCACAAAACAAAGTTACATATATTCGTGTCTTTCAGTGTAAACATAAATTCATAAATTCTAATTATTTATATATTTTATATAGAGATGTAAACTTAATACAAATGTATATGTTCAATTTAGTGCCTATACTATATACCAACACCAAATCCATAAATTTACTAAACATGTTTTAACTTATTAGAATCCCAATATTTTGTTTTATGCTTTGCTAAGTACTCCGTGTTGTGTACAACAGTATGATCCAAGAGAAGAGAAGAGTTGTTATTATTAATAGTAATATTTCTAATAAATGTATCAGTGATCCATTTGTGGAAATTCTGACATACCAATGATAAGCTCATAGAGGGTATATATATGCAGACAAGTCAAAAAAATTCAGCTCTGAATGCGGAAGCACGCACTTTCAGACATTCTCTTTGCAGATGTGAGATTACAGTTACATACGCAGCTGTTATTCTTTTTTCTCTTGTGCCAATAATTCCCTCTCTTTGTGGTTATTTTTGTCAATTATTAATATTTCATCATATTCATATACATCCAAATTCCAAATTAAACACAAAGACAGGTTCAAAATGAAACATATATGGACCATATATATCAGATTCCCGTGCCAAAATAATCGGTTCTGCCCTGTCACAATCATGAATTGTCTGCATTCTGAGCAAGAGTGTATCAATGCATCCGATGTGGTAACGTTACAACTGTCACTGACACATGTGAACATATATATCCGGTGGGAACATGTTCTTTACACGCTTAACAGTCACGAAAACCACAATCCACCATCTCTCTAATATTAACATCATTTCATCATCATTATTATACTTTCAAACTTAACTAATAAAGTCAGATAACATCGAATAATTATCCTTTTTGGTAGCCGACACATGCATGAATATGGCTGTCAAAATGGAACTCTAAAGTACCATGACTACAGAACAAATTAAGCGGCCATACTATACTATATTATATTATTTAATTCATGCACTGAAAAATATATCAGGATTTTTGTTTAATTAAAAAAATATAGACGATAATGGAGGAAACGCATATGTTCCGAGCGAACGTGTGTAATGTTGTGGAGACAGGGGTTGTGATGAAAGTCATAAAGTTCAGGCTAATAATTAGTAACGAGGGAGATATGCTTTGGAAACATTACTTACATTAAGTTATTTTTATTTAAAGATAATAGTTAAAAATTATTAAATAATAATTTGGTCAAATATATTTTTTTATCCTAATTTATTGTCTGCGTAAATAAAGACAAATTCACATCAATGGTTCCCAATTTCGTTCGTCTTTTTTGGGGACATGGCAATCTCATTCAATATCATATGATGTGAGTATGTGACTCAGAAACGTCAAGACTCTGAAGGGAAAGCCCAGGCCCCGTAAATGATGTTGGTTCCGCATCTAGCCCAATTTTTTTTTGGTCAGAGACTCAGAGGCTCACTTTTTTTAAGTAGTGCTAAGTTGGTCTGATATGATGCAATCAAGGCTTTTGTCTTCGAAAACTCAAGCTCGTTGAAAAAATTAATCATGAAAAAAAAAGGTTGTTAGAATAGCGTAGTTGACTTTACATTCAGTTTTTGCTTCAAACTGGACTGACAATCGTGAAGTTCGTATAAAATGTTTTTTTTTTTCAATAATTTTTAAATTTTCAATAATTTTAGTTCCCACATTATGTACTTGTTTGTTTTATAATAAGTACGAAATAGTAGACTAGTACTTTCTACTTGGCACGAGAGAATAATCGTATACGAAGAAAATTAGTAGTATTTAATACATTTTTGTATGGATGAGGGATGATGTGGGAGTTTGAGAATTGAGTAGTGACAGAGGGAGAGGGAAGCGTGAAGGAAGCATGACGGTTAGAGTGATCCAACGGTTTTAAGAGTATCCAGGGGATCTGAAAAGTGGTCCCCAGCTATTCAACAAAAAATGCAAGTCGTGTGTCTTCCCCACCGCCGCGTTCTCAGATTACGACACCGCCGTGCAAATTCATCCTTTTTCTCTTTCTCTCTCAGTTTCAAGGACACAGCATGTAACTTTACAAACAGAATACCACATCACCTCAGCAATTGTTTCCATATTGGAATATTCTTCTTTGATCCATGTGTTTCGGACATTTCTCTTCGCTCCGTGAAGGGATTGTCTTCCTTTGTTGGTCAGGTTCATAACTTGTGGCTCCTAATCCCTAGATTCGGAGCTCCGTTCCTCACAATAAAATCATGATTCTGCCAACGCCAACATCGTCGATTTGATTTCGGAATTGGAAGGATGAGGAGGATCGGAAGCTACATAACACAGGGCGTTTACACTGTTTCAGGGCCCTTCCACCCGTTCGGCGGCGCCGTCGACATCGTCGTCGTGGAGCAGCCAGATGGAACCTTCAAGTCTTCTCCTTGGTACGTCCGATTCGGGAAATTCCAAGGCGTTCTGAAAGCAAGGGAGAAGATCGTTGACATCAATGTGAATGGCGTCGACGCTGATTTCCACATGCATCTTGATCACAAAGGTGAAGCGTATTTCTTCAGGGAAGTAGATGCTGAATATGGTGACGCCGTTATTTATCCGTCTTCTGGTGATGAATATGATGATAACCGTTCCCGTAATCTTAACGACATGCAAATACAAGAACGCCTCAGGTCCAAAAGCTGCAACTATGATTCAGAAAATAGTAACGGGAATGCTGGGGCAAGGTCTCGCGGCTCGTTACTTGGCTTTGTGTTTGGGCGAAAGTCCATAGAGGAAGGTGAAGAATGTGGTGATAAGTATGGAGTTGAACAAATGGCGCCTGCTGAGATAGCTGCAGATTTGTTGGAGCTTAAGTGGTCTACTAATATCAAAAGTGATCGCCGACCACCACGTTTTGTGGATAAACGCAAAATTGCAAAGAGTTCATCCGATGGTGATGCACTTCAAGAAGCTTTACCACCTCTTGAGGTAAAGGAGGAAGAAGCTGCTTCTTTTTCCAATTCTAACTCTGAGCATGGACATGATAAGACTATGATAAAGATTGACGTTGCGCATGAGGTTGAATGTGACTCCAATGGAAAGCAAGGTGGACTTGCTCATGAATGTGCTGATTTTCCCGTTGAACTTGTGGAAGTTGAAGCAGAAGGGGGGTTCGAGAGGAAATTAAGTGAGGGAGAGCTTGCTCCTGTCAGTGCTTTTGCTTCGCCGACTGGTGTTGCTTCAGTGGACGACAACATTTCGGCCGATGAAGTTGCTCAGTCTGTGGTTTTCTTCGAGACGTCCGAGAAAGCGACGGTGGATTGTGCAAACGAGAGTAGTGCAACGAGCCATGATGTCTCTAGCACATTTTCTCCTCCTAAGGAGTTGCTTGGTGTACAAGCAACAACTAAATCACCAGCAGCAGGTTTAGTGGAAGAAGAAAACTTCCTTTTTAGTGACCTTGATGAAAGTAAAATCAATGATCAATTGGATAGACCGGTGTCCCCTGAATCCGTAGATAAGGAAGAAGAAGAAGAAGAAGAAGAAGAACATCATTCTTGTGATGATGGTGATGTTAAAGATGACAACTTAGTTAGTGAAAAGGGCGATTTGCATTCGTCCAGTCCTATGGCTATCCCTAGAACTGAGGCTGCTGGGGAGGATATTGGGCATACAGGATCATTGCCTAACATTACTACTCGTAGCGTCAGCTTGGGCCAACCTGAGGCTTGTTATCCTTTAAGTCAATCACTAGACACAAGATCCAAATCCTTGCCGTGGTTATTTCCTGAAAATGAAGATTCAAGTGAAGCCAATGGAAACCAGTTGTCAAATGCGAAGTCAGGTACCAAGTATTTTAAACCTCCTTCATTTTTTCTGTCTATTTGATTGAAAGCATTCAGCGTATTTTAATGACAAGTAGTATTTCATACTGTTCTAGTGGTGTACTGGTACTGCACTTGTTTACTCAAAATCCTTTGTCACATTGAAGAGTTTTGTAGTTATTCTGCATTAAATATTCTGATTACAATATATGCACAGAACATTCTTTGCAAACCTTTGTCGTACGAAGTGATTGAAGCTACATCTGCTTCAAATCATTCAGTACTTTTGAGTTTTGAAGACATGAAACTGTGAGGGATAATTGATCATCTTTATTTTACATAGGATAAGCTGCTCCTATTGTTGCAGGCATTGTATTTTCTGGAAGTGAACTAATATCTAAATCTAAACTGAAAAAGGCATGAACCTGTTGATCAACTTGAGAAAAATCATGCAGGGGTCGGTAGCCCACCTTCTGGTTGGAGACTTTGGCCTTTCTCCAGATCAGTATCCCAAACTTATGTGCCGCCTATGCCAAGTGATACCAAAGATACTACTTTTGAGCAGTCTTCGGAGAATACAATCAGCACAGATCCGAACAAAAATGAGCTCAAGACTGACCCAAAGAAAAAGCATGTTAGGGTAAAAGTTCCAACTTCTGAACAGATAGCATCTTTGCATCTGAAGGAAGGGGGTAATACTGTAATGTTCACTTTCTCTACAGCAATGCTTGGGAGGCAGCAGGTGTCAGGAATCATTACTTTCTATGATTTATAGTTTACATCTCCTTTCCATTTGTGTATGTTTATTTAATATTTTAATATGATATTATTTCTTGTGTAATATCTCTTTTCACATTTGACTAACAGGTTGATTGTCGAATATATTTATGGAAATGGAACACTCGTATAGTGATCTCAGATGTGGATGGGACAATTACAAAGTGAGTGTATATTTTACTCTTCAAAATTGATATGTTACTCTGATTTGCTGGCCAGTATTCTTTCTTTAGTATTGATCATCTTTCCATTGTTAATTTGGTGTCGGTGGTTTGGATTACATTTTAATAATTTGACTGCTATATATGGCTTATGATAGGGTGACCATAACTACATCTAATTCATGTAGCCAGTCCCTTCTAGTGAGACAAGGCTTGGTTGTTCTTAATGATGTTGTCATTTTGATGATGCCTACCAAATGAGGATTCTTGAGTTCCACCTTAAAATATACTCTTCTTAATATTGATTATATTGTAGTGCCAATATTTTATCATCTTGATATAAGTTTTTACCTATCAGATTCTATGTCTTCTGGTTCGTTTCTCTTTTATTTATTTTCTAAACGATAAATAAGTAAACTATATGGTGTGGTAATAGTAATTTCTCTCTCTTGTTATTGTCTTACAGGTCAGATGTTTTAGGTCAGTTCATGCCTTTGGTTGGTATTGATTGGTCACAGACAGGTGTTGCACACTTATTCTCAGCTATCAAGGTTTGTTTATCTTCTCTATGTGTTTAGATGTATTCAGACCACTACAATGTGCTAATGTGGTTAAACCCTGAATACTCTGATGGTACATCATTGCATATGGGAAATTTTTGGGTGAATGGTTTCCAAAGAAATAATTTGTTGCTTCGTTTGTTAAGAGTTAAAGACCCAAAAAATATCTACCTGTTGCTTTTCAGTGTCGTGGTCCATTTGTGATTTGTCCCTTATCTATTTCCCATTTTACAGGAGAATGGTTACCAACTGCTATTTCTCAGTGCCCGTTCAATTTCTCAAGCATATCTCACACGCCAGTTCCTATTCAACCTTAAACAGGTGTCGTATAAATCTAGTGATTGGCTTTTCATTCTTAACATGGACCAGAAAATAGGAAGAAAAAAACTTACATCATATTTTGCATGTTGCAGGATGGGAAGGCTCTACCAGATGGTCCTGTTGTTATTTCTCCTGATGGACTTTTTCCATCTCTATATCGTGAAGGTCAGAACCTTTTTTTTCTTCTTCTTTTTCTTATCACTTCCTTGTAGGTTCTATCTACGTACAATGCAAGAATGAGTGATGAACTTACCACGGAATTAAAAAATGGGGATGTATAATTATCTTTGTTGATAGTTGAACCAGTTTTTATTAGAGAGGAAAGAAGATTGTAGTGTTCTTAGACAAAAAGATCAGAATTTCTCTTTTTGATATCTTCTGTGGAAAGGATAAATTCAGTGATGAAATTCTATACAGTGGGCTGAGGCAATCTCTATAGCCTTAAGACAAAAGTCTCAATTTTGTAATCTTGTGCACACATCGTGATTCACTTGACGATACATGTAGTGCATGACATCAATGTAAAAGTGACTCATAAATGACTAAACTCTTGAGAACATGAAAAGTAAAATTATTAACTTTTTTTTTTTTTTTTTTGGTTTTCTTATTCTTTTATATATTATTTATAAAACGTCATGGATTCTGATATCTTGAAGTGTAGATGGTATTAGGCATCATCTTCTTCAAGCATGATAAATATATGCACGAAATGGCATACTAATTTACATGCTGCTTTGCCTGCTCATATGATTCCTTGGCCGATGGTCATTTATATATGAGTGCAAGTATGAGATCCATCAAAGCTTATTATGTAATATCATGGACATGTCCTTGTAATATTTAGACTAAGACACATTCTTTATTATTTCCAGTTATTAGGAGGGTTCCTCATGAGTTCAAAATTGCATGCCTGGAGGTTAGTATCTACTATTGCATGTTCACATATTAAAAGTGAAGTAAACTCATATTTTTTGCACCAAAGATACAAGTGCCATCACTTCGTTTTACAAAACATTTGAGGTATTGATTTAGTCGCTCAGTAACACAGAAGAGTCATTGCTTTCATCTTTCAAAGATATTTTGCAATAATTAAGTCATTCGGTTAAGTGCCCTCCACTTTCCCTCTGAATCGTATAAAATTCCATTGAATAAGTCCCCGAATTAGGGCTCTGTTAGATTAATTTATCTCACTTTGACAAAAGAGGACTGGTGATGCATGATTGAGGTGCTAAATTAATTATTAAAGTGATCATACTTGTATCTTTGGATAAGGAAAAGAGGCTTTACAACGTAGTTTTAATTTTTCAACAGTCATCATGTAAAGATAACTTGAATTTTAATGTCCCCAGGATATCAAGTCACTTTTTCCTTCTGATTGCAATCCATTCTATGCTGGTTTTGGAAATAGGGATACTGATGAAATCAGCTACCTTAAGGTTGGAATCCCAATAGGAAAAATATTCATTATTAATCCCAGGGTGAGTTACTTGTTCCTTCCCTTTTGAAAAGAAAAATAAAATGATGAAAGGTTCTTGAAAAATTTTAAGCTTGTCAAGCTAATCTTTAAGTTTGCAGGGAGAGATTGTTGTAAACCGTCGTATTGACACAAAATCGTATACTTCTCTCCATGCACTCGTGAATGGGATGTTCCCCCCTAAGATCTCCTCTTCTGAACAGGTTAGGAGCTTTCTTTTTAATTTGGTTCTTCAACATCTCCGACAATTTTCTACATGTTTAATTTGGGCCTTCCAATAATCTAAAATTCAAATTGAAGCAGCTGGTAGTGAAAGAGACCTGGGGTGAATATTTTGATATTAGTCTTGTATGTGAGGATATGCTTTGAATGTAACTATGTAAGGCTTATACTGTAAATGTTTCTTAGTAGTGAATTTTTTTGGCCTTAATCTTGGTGAGCATTGATTACAGGAGGATTTTAACTCATGGAATTTCTGGAAGCTACCCCCTCCTGTTCTAGACTTGTGAAAGGGCCTATTGCATATGCTTGGCTCAATAATCTTTGGTTTTGATGCTGCCGGTTCCTGTAGGCTGTGCTGCTCTTAGTACTCAGGATTATACTGGTAAGTTTATTATCTTCAGCTACACGTATCTGTCCAGACTCCAGGGTTGAGTTTTATTACTCACAGATTAGCATACTTTGTATGATATTAGTATTTCCGCTGGACTAATCTTGAATATGCGTAGATAAATAAGAAACTACGGATGAACCTCTTATTATAAATTCATTATTTATTTATTTATGTTGTGTGTATATTTACTTCATTTTGGTTATTTTTGCGAGTGCAGGTGATATGTATCCAAGCCCAATGAGAATTACGTTATTCTATTGCTAACACGTATTCGTGGATTGATTTGTTGGACCTCATAATTTTGATGGATGGCGGATGATACATTTTACCTCATAATGTTCTCGTGCTTGCTGTAAGATCGGAGCCACTTGTCCGCTTGTATAGTTCGACGCAATCCAATGATCACTCAAGTCATGGAATCCCACGCATTTATCGCTTTGCTTACTTCTAGATTAGGGCATAGTTAAGCTATTCTTATTTTATTACACAACTGTATATGTATGTCACTGTGATTTCACTTTCGTGTCTAATATATAGAAATCTGTCAGTAATAATGTCATATACTTTTTTTTACCTTCTCTTTTGCTATGTATATACTATTTCCCAATAAGAGAGAGGTAGGTACTAGCTATAGACTCAAAAACATAATTGAAACTCAATCTAATAATTGAGAACCATGTTAAATTTATAGAGAAGCAGAATAAGAAGATATATTATATATGAAATTGTTGTATTGAAGTAATTTTACATGATACAAGAGTCATTTTATTTATAGTGATATTACTAATTAATTTTATAAATATTTTATCTATTAACTATTAGCTATTATTAACTTAATTTTTAACTACTAATAATACTAATAATATTTTAATATGCCTTCGTAAACTTATAGATGAAAGATGTCAATAATCTCCAATTTGGATACATTTTAATGAGATGGTTGAGGAAGAGGCGTGCAGCGTAGAAAAAGAGACGTGTAGAGCGAGACGCAGAGAAAGACAAAGAAAAAGAGAGGTGCGTGTAGGCCGTAATTCTGGTCATGATTGCTCTAGTTAGAAAAAGACGTGAGCAGCGTGTAGTGATGCAGAAGAGACGATGTGTGAGGCCCGGTGACGCAGAAGAAGAAGACGTGTACGCCGCCGTGACGCATAGAAAGAAAGAAAGAGAAGGAGACGTTGCGGCTAAACGAGCAGCGATATTCAGAAAGCGCGTAGAGGCACGTTTGATGGCGAATGCTAGTGATTTTTGACCCGTTGAACTCAGAAAATTGAAATGGAGAAGAGTAGGGAGAAAAAGAAGAGAAAAAGAAAGGGGACGCAGGGACTCAGAGACGGCACAGGGTGGCCGGTGGTACGCTGAACAGATAGATAGAGATAGAGAAAAAGTGCGAGAAGAGAAAATGAGAGAAAAAGAAGAAGAGGTGACGATGACAACAAATTTTGAGAGGCGCGTTTCAGCTCTCAATGACCATAATTTTGGGTAATAGAGGGAGAGAAGGAATGAAATAGTCTAGGTAATAGAGGGAGTGAAGGAATGAAATAATCAAGATAACACCAAGTTATTGCAATGCTTCTATATTGGAAACAGAACATCATCATCAGTTTAGAGGAGAAGGAATAGAGCTAGTGAAAAAGCCATATTTATTTTTGGAGATGATTGGCCATAAAAAAGGATGAAAAGAGTGATAGTTACTGCCAATAAAAACAGGAGTGACAAAGACAGAGGTTGGATTTTCACTAGGATGAATATCGAAAGGGCTAGTGGGATCTTCTACTGTGTTAGAAGATAATTCTGCCATTAGAGAGGAAGAAAATAATGGAGACTGATTATTTGGTTTCAAAGAGGAAGCAGAGTAATTTTTCACCAAAAACTAATGACTTATTTTTTTAAGGATGATACCATGGTTCTGATAACATGTTAAATTTCTAGAGAAAAGACAATAAAAAATTATATTACATATGAAATTATTGTATTGAAGTTGTTGTTACATGATACAAGAGTCATCCTATTTATAAGGATATTACTAACTAATTTCATAAATATTTCATCTACTAACTATTAGCCATTCCTAACTCAATTCCTAACTCAACTACTAACAACACTAATAATATTTTAATAAACTATTTGTAACTGGCACCATTAAAAGAAATTAAAGAAACAAAAGTGTGTCAGCGTATGATTCTGAGATTTAAATACTTGTCTGCAAAGTGGACAAGGTTTCTGAATTCATGTTCATCAATGAAACCGTCATTGTTGGTGTCTGCGGACTTGAACACTCTCCCACTCCTCCACGACGCAATCAGCCCTCCGCTGTGACGGATGCCACGACGCAGTTCGGCTTTGCTGATTCGGCCATCTCCATTTGCGTCAAATGATGTCTTCAACCACTTCTTAAACTGCTCCGCCGTCATTACGTGCTTCCCATCACTCGACACATTACGTTCCACCATGATCGCCATTGCCTTTCACTTTTCTCTGCTGGTATAATCAATTTCTACGTACTGCGTATGTCTTGGACGTTCAGCCACCAATGTCGGATTTATATTTATACTAATGCCACATTAATATCTATATATTTCTGTTAAAGCATTACTACTCAGATATGGAGTACATTCAATAAATTAATTATTCTTTTTTTGGAGAATAAGAATCGTATCTTCTGAAATGTTTTTTGGCAGGTATATAGCAGTACCAGGATACACATTTATGATCAGTACAATGAACCGCCTAAAATTGGCTTAAAGATAAAGCTTATAATGTCGATTAAACAATACATTACGTTCTTTTTTTCTCCTTTTTTGCAAGTTTGGCAGATAAAGAAAAGATGTTCCGCTTATTCTCACGGCATGAAATTATCTGAGAGAAATATTATTATAATAAAACAGTCCGTGCCATTATTCATTTAGATAGAAATCCAGGACCTTGGGCGGTTTGGTGGGAAATGAACACAACGACTAGAAATATTAAAAGAGAATGTTTATGGCAGAGGTGCGTTTACCAAAGGAATAGATTTGACAAATGCATCCCCCATTGATGGAATGAGAGTTTGAGACTTTTGTTTTTTTATTACTTTACTCTACTTAAAGCCTTCTGCGAAGAAAGATAAGGGAGTATGTGGATTTCGTACCTAATTCATTCATTTTTTTTAGGAATCGTTACCAAATTAAAGGAAAACCTATAGGAATTGGATATCTAAATGGTTTAATTAGCTGTTGATATTATAGTATCAAATTTACAATTAAGTCTTTATATTATTTTTTTTAATTGGTTTTTACATTGCTTTTAATTTTGTTATTAGGTTCTTTTCATGTTAAAAATGTTAAAATTAACAGAATATTGCTCTAAAAAAAAATATGGTCAAAGATTTAATTAAGTTGCCAATGAGTTATAGTTCAAATGTCATAGTTTTCTCATACTCACTTAAGATGTCGTGAGTTTGAGTATCTTTATCTTCGGTAAAAAAAAAGATTTAATTAAGTTTTTAATTATGAATACCTTCAATTTGTGGAGAAATATTAATATAGCTGAGTTTTTTAATAAAAAAAATGTGAAATAATTATTAGGATGTTTTTTTTTTGGTTTCCCACGGTATCCCCCAACCCGGCAGGTCAAAGACTAATCCGTCGCGGTACTGAGCTCCATTTAAGGGTTTGCCGCTGGCCAATGGGTTGCTGCATGCACAAGGCGGGATTCGAACCCCCGACACTTACTTAAGCGGACTAGTGAGCTAACCACTAGACCAACCCAACTTGGTTTAAAATGAAGTACTATCATTATTCATTTTTTTGGTATACAAAAGGGCCAGAGGCCCAAAAAAGCACAAAAAAAAACTACTCTAATAAAAATGAGTTTCAGTAATTAGTATTGAGATTATGCTTCAAACCCCAATTTGCTATCCAGTTTGTACAGGTATTAACTTCTTTATAAAAATGAGTAATCTTTATCTATCAATCTCTAGTGAGAAGTTTTCTAATTCTATGATACAATATGGTGTCATTTCTACTTCTTATCTATTTTCCTAAAATATTATCTGTTACTGTTCTAGAATTATTCTTTCTAATAAAATTTTGGATAATGTCTTTCTGCTTGATAAACGGAGTTGGTTTATAAAGAACCTGTCTATGACAATAAATTTATCTTGCCTCTTTGGAGTTGCTATTTTCTCATTGTGGTATTACCACAATAAGCTTGTGTTTGAAGACAAAATGATTCATCTTGTGGCTGCTATAAACGCCATTAGGAATCGTTGTGCTGAGATTGTTAGGGTGATGAAAAGTTATGTTTCGATCAAATCCTATAATTCAGCCCATGACAGTCTTATTAGGTGGTGCCCCCGCCAGAGCATTGCTTCAAGCTAGCTAAATGTTGATAGCTCATTTTTCGGGCAAAAGAATAGTGTGACTTGTGGTGGCATGTTTAGAAATCACTTCGGAAGATATATCACAAGTTTTTTTTATCACATTAGATGTTGTTTAATCGTCCATGCTGAGTTATAGGGATTTATCAAAAGCTTGCAAATAGTCATTGCTAAAGAGCTCTAACACATTAATATCGAGTTAGACTCTTGGACGACAGTGAAATTCATTAAAGAAGGATGCCATGAATCCCACTCTTGCAAGCCTCTCTTGGATGATATTAAACTTCTTAGTCCCGACTTCAAAAAGTGAATATTGTGCACACATTGCGTAAAGCCAACTCTGTAGCAGACACTCTAGCAAAAAAAGGCCAGGACCTTCCATTTGGCCTCCATCTATTTGATGATTCTCCTCTAGATATATGTTATGCCTTGTCTATGAACTGTGCTGGTTCCCTTAGAATGAGGGGTATTAGTTCATTTTGTTTTGTCTTTTTTTGGGATCCTTGACCCTATATGTTCACGATAAAAAAAAAAAGAATTGCTCTCTAACCACACCTTCAGAGCTCCGCAATGAAGGCTGAGCAAATTTCCAAGTTCCTTGTATAACCAATAATCTATTTTTCCCTCATTGTTTTTAATAAGACCCATGATTCTTCTTGGCTACACTATTTGAATTTATCTTGACCCAATTGGTGGGGGGAAGGGGAGGTTGTCATTTAATATTTATTTGGTGGCTCACTCTAGAACCTATACTTAGCTGCTTGTTGTTGACTGCTTTTTGTATGATGTGGGCATACTTCTGTATAAGAGAGTGGGCGTTGTTTAGGCTCTTGAAAGGACTCTAGAATAGTTTCATATTTCTCTATTTCCAGAGATACCACAGGCCTACTGAAAAGATGTAACACCAGTCTACCAAATGGTTTGTTCCCTAATTCGAGCTAAGGTACCTATCAATCCAATCTTCCAAATCTAAAGCATGGAAGTTCAGAAGCTTACCAGGGTCTACTAAATTTCCTCGGATTCCTTTCGCTCCCTCACAGTCACAGAGCACATGAAGGGTGTCTTCCTGATGGATGTGACAAAATTGGCATAGGGGAGAGACCTCATACCACTTATATCTTCTGTCACTAGTCATGAGTTTACTGTGAGGTGCTTGCCAAAGGAAGGTGGCAATACGATGAAGAACCTTCCAATTCCAAATCCTTCTCCATATGTGTTTACTTGGAGGGCTGTTGGACAGCACTAAATACGTGGATTTAATGGATAAGCGCCCATCATAGGTGTGCTTCCACGCCGGGGTGTGCGTGCGCAAGCCCAGGAGATTTTCAATGTGCGCGTACGCATAGAGGTGTGCGTATGCACAAGTGCAAAATTTCACAATCCTGTTCGCTCGCACAAGGCGTGCAAACGTCCTCAACAGAATGCACCTTCCAACGTGTGCGTGCGCACAGCTTGCAGAACTTCGTTGGTTATGTGAGCGCACAGGGCGTGTTAGCGCTCCCATCAGTAGCCATGTCCCCGTGTGTGCGTGCGCACAAGACTATGCGTGCGCACTGGTTTAAAAATTCACGGGTGTGCGTGCGCACAAGGTTGTAGTGTGCACACAAACCAGAAATCACAAAATTCTGCAACATTACAGAATTCAGATTTTTACACCAAACTCTCAACAATCATATCTTTTTCTACCAAATTTATTTTTCCACAAAATTTAAACCATTTTAAAGCTTGTTCAATCATCTTTCAATTGATATAAAATGCATTCAATTTCAAGCACGGTAGCTAAAGATATGATTCATTGAAGTTCATCAAAATTTTGGTTTTACCAAAAGTTCACTAGTTCTCAACTTCCCACAATCCTCAACCAAAGTCAAACCAAAACCATACCAAATTCTAATTTACCTCATAACTCACCATTTGTATCACATTCCACCATTCATACCAAATTTTTCCTTCACACTTCATTGTTCTCAACCTCAATGTCAAATAAAATCAATCCTTCATCAACACATTCATAAATCATAAATCTATCAATACCAAGCATCATAATCAATCTCATTTCATCTCAATTTAAATCTTTTACACCATCTTTATCAATTTCAACATCATAATTCATCAACATATTCAAAAATCATCAATTCATCATAATTCATCATAAATCATCGTTCAACAATTCAACAACCATTTCAATTCAAACCTATCCTATGGGTCACTAGTCTAAGTGTCCAGAAATATTATATATTACATAGAGAAAACCAAAATCATAACTTAGTTGATTCTCAATATGTACCAAAACCCAAATAGAGCACAATTCAAGCCTCCAATCCACAACCAAGTCACCAACCAATTCCAATAAGCATCAACAATCACCAACAAGCTCCAACATTCAAGCTAATATCACACATTTCA
This sequence comes from Arachis stenosperma, assembly GCF_014773155.1. Taxonomy (NCBI): domain Eukaryota; kingdom Viridiplantae; phylum Streptophyta; class Magnoliopsida; order Fabales; family Fabaceae; genus Arachis; species Arachis stenosperma. Next base: position 8,351,617 of record NC_080384.1, read on the forward strand.
TATAAATCAAAACCTAATACTCACAATTAATCAATGTACAAGGGTTCTTGAGAAGTCTTACCTCATTCACTGAAATTTGGGATATAACCCAACATTTTCTCACTAATGATTAGCACCTAAACAACCAAAACACAAATTTTTCTCAAGATCAACACTCACCAAACTCGAAATTCTTAGGGCAGCAGGAAAGAAAAACTCAAAATCTTACCTATGAAGGTTAGATGAAAGTAACAGGCTCGGAAAGAGCTTCGCGTAGTCGCTGACGGCACGCGAATCGGAGCACTGTAGCTCGAGATATGGCCACTGAAAGTGACGAGTGAATAGTATTTTTGAAACCCCATCCTCTCTTCTCACTTCAGCTGCAACTGTCACTCTCTAAGTGTTATGGTGCTGAATGGGGTTCACTTAAGTGTTTATATATGTTGGGTTTGGGTCCAACTTGGATCCGATCCAATCCGTTAATATTTTTAGCCCGTTTAATCCAATTTGGACCAAACTTTTAAAATTAATGCCTAGTTTTCTATTTCTAATATTTTTCTAAGGTTTTTTACTATTTTTAATTTTTTCTCACACAGTACCGGACAAACTTAAATTGGTTCGACCGATTCGGCTACCGGTTGCAATTTTTACTCGGTTTTTGCCAAAAATACATTTTCTAACTCAGAAAATCTATTGAGTCCAAAAATTATATTTAAATTCTCAAATTATCATTCTAAATTTTCGGATCCTATTTTGGCCAATATTAATTATTTAATTAGACAGTTAATTAGTCGCGGTTCTTACATCATGAACACAAAACAAATACAAATAAATTTAAATAATCTCAAGCATTGGTCTAACATAAACAAAATTATATTTGATCAATCATATGTTCTAGGTGTATGCAAAAGACAAGATTTAATGAGCGTAAAAATCCAAAACAAAGAACCATTGCATCCACAGATAAAGGTTAAACATTACACAACTAGTGAAGATTATAGGCAAATTATTCGACTATAGCTAGATTTAAATTAATTACAGTTGTGATCAAGTCACAGTGGTTATAAACTAGCTATCCGAGTTAACTTTAACATTGTCATGTAGTTATACATACAGTTTCATATTATTGCAACAATTATATATTATTATTGACCTTAAAGTTCAGAAACATATTATTCATCATCGAAGAAATTAAATTAAAATTACTATAATAAAAGATGCTATAGTTATTAGGGGTGTTCGTAGTGCGGTTTGGTTTAATTTTTTAGAAAAAAGTCATCTGATCCAATAGTTTAATTAAATTACGGTTCAATTTGGTTCGGTTCGTTCAATTTTTTCAATCAATTCAAAGAAAAGCCTGCCATATTATTTCACAAAATTATAACATTAAAATCATATAACACAAATATGCAATAACTAACAAAAGTCTTGATTTAATAAAATTCAATGACAAAAGAAATTAAAATAAATGAAACTCAAAATCACAATTTCACAAACATGTCAAGGAATTCCTAAATGTAGTAAAACAAATGAACTAACTCTATTAAATGATACAAAATAACACAAGACTAACAGAAATGTCATTGCATTATGTAAGAAAATAACACATCTAAAGATATATTACAAACAATAAAATTTTTTCTTTCTATTTTTAATACCATTATTTCAGTATATTTAGAATGTTGAAGACATCTTTCATAGTACAAAGAACTTCATAACTTGCAATTGAAATGCACTTTCATAGTAGCGGCAGTTTCGACTGGAAACGCTAATCTCTTGAGATCGTCGATTCCAATGTTAGAGTTGAAAATTGGGGTTCGGGTTTGGATTTGGGGTACACCAGGAGGAGGGGCAAGCGGATTATAAGTCAACCCGAAAAGATTTTGCGGATAAGAGAGAGTGTAGGGTCAAGGAAGCTGAAGATGGTTTTGTTGTTGTTGATGATGGTGATGGTGATGGAGCTGAGGGATGGGGTGATCGTGACTGTTGGATTGCCACGGGGACGAGGGTACAAATGGAATTGTGGGACCCATTAATGCGACGGCAGGATCCAGTGCTGTCGGAGATTGTTGTTGCTGCTGCTGCCGCGGAGGTGGTGAATGGTTTTGGTGATGTGATTGAGGTGGACGAGGAGGTTGATGGTGGTGTTGAGGGGGTCGTTGGATGAGAGAGAGGAGGAACTTGCCGTCGGCAGCGGGTCTCCTCCACCGCCATTGGTGAAGTGGGTAAATGGGATAGTGAAGGAGTGAGTAGCTTTTTGTTTTTCTTTTTTTCTCTTTTTATTTTATTTGATGATATTTTTTTTTGTGGAAGCCACACAAAACAACATAGTTTTAAGAGAATGACTTTTTGGTCCAGTTGTCAAAACTACCTTTTCACTAATGTGCCACGTGTTCAGCCGTAATGACAGGTTATCAGAACGAGAGTCACGTCTGACTTTTTCGTTAATTCTGACGAAGGCATTTGCGCAAAAAAACTAATCTGACTAATTTTTAAAGAGGCGAGGAATTTAAAAATATTTTCAAATGGTCAAGAATAAAAATGTTGGCAGGATAAAAAGTCGGAATCGCTTTTCTCTTTTCTTTTTTCCTTTTTCTAACTTCAATAGGTAAACAATAGGCCCACTAAAACTGGAGATGTGATGGGCAGAAAGCCCATAATGCAGTAGGTAATTAAAATAGTTTCCAGAAAGATTAGTTTAGTATACTAGTAGTGGGTGTGAAAAGGGAAAACTGAAAATCCGACATTCCATAGTGAGCGTGAGCAGTAACAACCGCTGTAGTTATTGTAGCAGTTTGCAAGTTGAACTTCCCATTGAGCTGTTGAGTGTTGAAAGCGCGAATATGGAATCGTCAGTGCCTTGCGGACACTCAAACCCACTTCTCTCATTCTCCAACTTCATCCATCAAAACTGCCACCGCCTCGGCGCCGAGCTCGCCACTCGTTTCAACAACACCAATAAGCGCTTCGCCGGAACCCTAGATCTTCCTCCTACGCCTCCTTTTCTTTCCCTATTGGCGTCAATCACTCAACCCAAACACGCCCTCGCCGCTGCCGCTACTCTCAGCTCCCAGCAGGTGGCCAAGTCCCTCGCCGGCACCAAACTCTTCACCGTCAGCAATTCCAACAATGAGTTCGTTCTCATCTCCGATGCTGAAGGAGCTAAGTCTATTGGATTGCTCTGCTTTCGCCAAGAGGACGCTGAAGCCTTTCTTGCTCAGGTTTGTTCTTCCCACTGGAGAGGCTCTCATATTCGTCACAATAATTGTGTGGATTTTCAATTTTCAACCTCTCGATGCTAATTTGTTTTGTTCGTCCTTGTTTTCTTAGGTTCGATCACGGAGAAGAGAACTTCGAGGCAAACCTAGGGTTGTTCCCATAAATCTGGACCAGGTTTTCTTCCCATTTCTTTCTTGTCAATTTCAATCCTTTTTAGTTTTCATAGTCAATAGAGTCGTCGCTTTCCTTCTGTCACATTCAAAGCCACTTCGGAATCAAATCCTCAAGAACTAAACAGTGAAACAGTCTGTAACGTTTTTCCCCGTTTGAATTCGTATCGATGTATCTTTTGCGGCTGCTGACTGTAACTGGAGAATTTTTGGTATTTATACTACACTTTTACATATGTTACTTTTCTTCTGCTTTAGGTATATATGCTGAAGGTTGAAGGCATTGCATTCCGATTTTTACCTGATCCAATTCAAATAAAGAATGCCATAGAGGTTAGCATCTGTTTTAATTCCTGTACTCGATATATTATCACTTAAAGCCACACCTGTTTTCTTTTTAATCATCTCATCATTTTAGTCCAATAGCAGTCACAATGTTGTATGAGTTATGTATGGGAATTGGTCAGTGATATCAATGTATGTTGATTGTACATGAAATCACAAACTTGTATTCTTAAACTCAGCCACTGGCCTGTAAGATTGGGAACTAAACTATCTTCATTTCCTTTGTTTCTCAGCTCAAAGCAGGCAAAGGCAACAAGGGAAGTTTTGATGGAGTCCCTGTTTTTCAGGTATATTTCATATTTGTTGTTAGTAAACCTAAGTTTTTAAGATGAACTTCTTGGGCGAGGCATGGGTGGGGTTGCAAGACTATATAGAATTTGTTTTTTGTTTTTGCTGTTATGTATTTATCAGCATAATAAGTGGATTAGTACTATCTGTATGATCTTGGATGTCAATAATTTCTTTTTTCCTGCCCGGACCTAGATATCAGTTAATTAGTTGATTACAGTCAATGCATTCTATATGATATATAAATATTAAAGACAATCACTTATATGAAATACTGGAGATGGCCGATAGTTTAAAGTCATTCAACTATTTAGTGTTTTCGTGGTTGGAACTTACACTAACAGTCCTTGATCTTTACTTTGTTCTTTGATCATTGCCAATAATCATGTGGTTACAGTCAGACCTTTTGGTTGTGAAGAAGAAGAATAAGCGTTACTGCCCTGTATATTTCTCAAAGGTTTGTCTGACCTACTGCTCTTCCCATTTTTTTCACTTATACTATCATGGCATCATGAAGCATGTTTCTCTATAGAATATGATTACATATTAGTTATCATTGATTAAATGGACAGGAAGATGTTGAGCATGAACTATCCAAGGTTTCTAGGGCATCTAGAGGAGTTGGAGTTTCTCAGAATATAATGGTACATAGTCTTCCATCTTCTATTCATGTTTTTTTATTAATGCATCTCAGAAACACATGAGCAAATTTCAAATTCATTCTTCAGTTTCACAACCTAATGTAAGTTTTAGATATTGCTTTAGGTTTCCCTTGTTAAACTTGACAACCCTTTTGTTTGTGTAACTATACCCTGTACTCATCTTATTTACAAGATGAAATTGTTTAGGAAACGAGAATCAAAAGTAAGGGAAGCAGTTCTGCTTTGCATAAAGCTAGAAGAATTCCACTTTCTCTTTTGGGATTGATTCCACTTGGTCCTATTTTAATCCCGATACTTGGCTATATATATGTGTTGTTTTGTGTTCTTTTGTAATGATTCAAAAAGTACTTGCTAGATTAGAGTTTTTTTTCCCTCTCTTCAATTGTAATCTATCATTTATTTTAAACTCGCTTTGTTTCTTTTTCCCCTTTAAAAAAGCAGGTTGGTAGCTTGGAAGATGTACTGAAAAAAATGGAGGTAATTAGTCTGCTTACAGGTTAATATCTTATAATAGCTACAAGTAGTTTAAATGTTGACAAGTTCTCTCTCTTTCCGAAAATGATACAGATGAGCGAAAGGAATTCAGGATGGGAAGATTTAATTTTTATTCCACCAGGAAAAAGCCACTCGCAACACATACAAGAAATTGAGGCTTGATTTACAGGTTGCAAAGTTGAGCTAACCAAAGTTTTTATGTGGTTTTTATGAGCAAATTAGATGTTGTTACATTCTAGTCAGATGGTGAGACGTCAACAACTCTCTGCCTTTCAAGTTTCAATTGTGCCGCCCTTTCTTCTTCACATCTTACCAATAAAAATTCTTTTTATAATGCAGATGCTTTTTTATAGATTCTCGGTGGATACAAGTTACACGTGAATTTGAAAGGACAAAGCCGCTAACATCCATTAAAGAGGTGGATGGAATACCATTTAAGGGTGTTTAAGCAATAATGTTTATAAGTTAATAAAACGAGAGTTGTACAGTACGGTATTATTTTGGCAATACTTACAAACAATGTATTCCTTGAATTCTACTTTTATGAGTTCATGCATATTCTTTAAGATGGCTATTTTGTTGACTGGTTCCTGTTCCTGCAAAGAAAAGGATTACAAAAAGTTAGGTTAGACTGAAAACAGATCTTTCGGGTCCCACGGTTGGCGCCAAATGTTCCTGTCTGAAACTGTTCTCCGAGAAATAGCATTGACCACATCAGGTGTAATCTTAGCCCTTAGAGCTCTAGTGATGATCTGGACGCTCAAGTCAAATATTAGATACCAAAGCTAACGAAAAGATAATTTTCTGTATATTCTTAAAGACCGATAACTGACTTGGGCGTCGGAGTTCTTTTTGTAGGGTTGGAGGTCAGAATTCTGAGGATCAAACAGATCATCACTGGATCACTGGTGCTCTGGGGCCTAAAGGTTACACCCAGTGTGGTCGAGCTATTCCTCGGAGAGCAATTTCAAACAGAAACAGTTCCTATAATAATAATAATAATAATAATAATAAGTTGGGTGAAAGTTAAAGGAGGATTATCATAATGGATCCATCGTCGTGTAGGATTGGAAGAGCATAATTGAAACAATTAACCACCTCAAGAGAGTGATTTACCATGGACCTATAAAAGACCTAGTTGACCTACTCCTACCCTCTAATTGATTGTAAGTTGTAACATAAAAATGGTAAGCTTCTCGTTGGTCTCATTTGGTGACTAGCTGACCCCACTTGGGAGTTAGTCTATTCATGGAAGGCTGCTTTGGGGGACAAAAATGTGATACTTCACCATTCTCTTGGGTTCTAGCCGTTTCCCTGAAAGGAAAATCATATTTGGTGATTCATGTCTTAAGATTTTTTATATCAGTACCAAGATAAGCGCCACCAGTTTTTCATTAGATATCAACTATCAAGAATTGTTGGAGCCTCACAATTCATGAACTAATAATTGTGATCTTTCGTTCTATTGAGGAAATAGACGGCGCAACAGAATGGTTGTTGGCCAACCTGCTCTTGTAGGTTTCAAGGTTCATATGTTTTTTAGTCCTCCTGGTACCTCAACATGGACGCCATGTTTTTACTACTATAACCCTTGATCTAGTTCTGAACTAACTCACACTAGAGAAACTTAAGAGTGGATATATAAGTAATTCCCGAATTAATCTTAGAAATTCTAGTTGACCGTCAACCTGAAATGTAAGCAAAAGCAGTTTTCGTCTAGAGTCTTACTTGTCTCACGCGAAAGGGAAAGGACACGTGGAGCTGCATAGATGGTCAACTTGATTTGTGATTTACTCTAATTCTTGGAATCACTTGCTTCTTAAACCTTTCACCTTATTTAACTACTTACTTTGAGTGGAGAGAGTTCATCATTTAGAGTTTTAGATTGATAGTTAGATAGATACAGCTGAAGCTACAGCTATAGCACAAGATGGTAAAGACAATTCCATCTAAAGCGAAGGTAAGCATAATCAATTTGGTGTTCTTAGCCGTCTTTCTGGTTGTTTATGGAACCCTTCTTCTCCGGCCATCTTCTTCTCTCTATTTCGAGAATGCAGCCTCCCTTGTAAGATGCTCCCTCCGTGAATGTCGACACAAGGTAACTGACTAATAAATCAATTAAGCTGGGCCTATATCTGTTCATTTTCTTTTCTTTTTCTTGCATCATCAACTTGATAATTAACCATTTATTATTTGCTTGATAGGTAGAAAAGAGCTTCAAAATGAAAGCAGTGTTAGAGGAACCTCAACGAGAGAGATCATCAAAGAAGAACAATGCAACTAATAAGATAGAGTTACCTAGCTTCTTTGGTGATATAGGGAAAGGAATGAAGATAGGACTGGTCAACATGGATGAAGAAGATGTAAATGAGTTCAACCTGCATGGAGAAATGATACCAGTTTATTTTGAGAAGGTATCACAGTCTTTCAACTGGACAGACTTGTTTCCCGAATGGATAGACGAGGAAGAAGAGAGTGACGTGGCGTCATGCCCGGAGATACCTATGCCGGAGTATGCAGAATATGGGAGCATGGACGTCATAGTGGCCAAGCTGCCATGCAAGTACCCTGAAAAGGGGTGGGGTAGGGACGTTTTCCGGTTGCAGGTTCATCTAATAGCAGCGAATCTGGCGGCAAAGAAGGGGAAGAGGGATTGGAGATGGAAGAAGACAACGAGGGTGGTTCTGTGGAGCAAGTGTAGGCCAATGATGGAGCTATTCCCATGCGACCAATTGGAGAGGAGGGAAGGTGAGTGGTGGTATTACAAAGCGGACGTGAAGAAGTTGGAGGAGAAGGTTTTGTTGCCTGTTGGGTCCTGCAACTTGGCTTTGCCTCTTTGGGAACAAGGTATGTTTTTACCGTCATTCGCTTTCGACATTTCGTTGCGTCTTTTACCCATTACCTGTCTTCTCTGGTTTGCTTTGCTTCAACTAAACAAAATAAACATGCACTAGAAAGTATAAATTAAAAATGGAAACGCGCCAGGTAGGGGTCGAACCTACGACTTTCTGCTTAGGAAACAGACGCTCTATCCACTGAGCTACAGGCGCTACGTTGTAATTTCTTAAGATACAATTAATTTTCACAGTGACAAGAATTAGCCAATCATGGTTCACTGCCATTTCCAAAAATTGTATTATGATATTACATTAATACATTACCCTTCATCTCACATTAAAGTTGGGTATGACCTTCTACTTTCATATATATAAAAAAAAAAGCATACATATTCAAAACATGAACGTATCTGTGTGTATTCACATATGCCTGCCAACGTTTTTCATAGTACGTGGAGTGTTTTTTTTTAAATTTAATTTCCCTTATTAATCTTAGGAGAGAGTAGTGAGAAATTACTGCAATACATGTTGTGTAAAGTCCAACCAAAACATATTTGTACGCAAATGTTGCAATCGTTTTGACGTGTTAATATGACTTGATGTTTAATTAACGTAACTCTACGTCAAAAGCAAACCAGGCAATAGAAAAATAATTTGAGTTTTATTATCATTTTGTAATATTTTATTTTAAAATAATCAGAACTATATATATAATTTTTTCTTTGGGACAAACGAGCTCAGTAATACAATTGCAAGGGGTTATAGTAGTGTGTTTAGTTGGGATTAGATTCTCTCAATATTTTTTTTATAAATAAGACAAAAAAACATAAAAAACATTAAAAAGATAAAAATCACACTTTAACCTTAATTGAAAAAAAATTAACGATCCATTCTCGTATTTAGTTTGTTATTTCATTGTGTAGATCTAAATTTAGCTCGCTTGCATAATAAATTTTAGGATTTTTATTTAAGATTTTTATGAGTAGAAATTTTAATTTTATTTTAATAAATTTATAATAAATATATTTAAAAGTTAAAATTTATATGTTTTCTATAAAAGATTTTTAAATTAATGACTTAACATGTGTCCGTAGCTAAACTTTTTTTCATATTAACTAATAGCTAGTCACCAAAAAATATTAACTAATAGCTGATAATTAATTACTTTGTGTACATTTAGTGCGTGTTATAATACCTTCTGCGTTTCTGGTGTGTTTTGCTCCTCCTTTTAAGTTAGCTTTTAAAGTAAATTAGACCCAGTTAATTTCTTATACTAATATTTAAGTTGGACAAAAATTATTCAAACACAAGTCCCATTAATCTTTTGGTCAAAATTAATTTACAAGAGCACATTGACACCAACAAGCATTCTAAATATGCACGGAATCTTTTTCATCATGCATTTCATATACAATTGTTCTATAGATATTTTGCAAACTAATAATAGTGCATGAATATACTATGAAGTTACATTTACTAATAATATTAAGATGGAACATTAATATTCCATCTCTATATATATATATATATATATATATATATATCTCAATGGAACAGTGTGTAGCTACTAGTACTACGAATAATTCTAGTTCTGTTGTTTGCACTTCATTATCATGAAAAATGGCGGGAGGAGAAGCAGAGTCAAAATCATACAACTCTCGCTATTTTAATTGTGATTAACATCCCCTAACCACTCCAATCTTTTTACGCATCATGCGAACTAACGACTCCATATTAGATTGTGATTTTGCTTTTTATTATTCTTGTTCAAAACTTGATTTAGCAGCGATTCCGATTTGTCTTCTAAGAAACCTCTTCACTAATAGTAGCTTCCAAACAAAGCATAGCTTTCTTTCAAGTTTCACAATCGATGCTGGAAAAAATGCTAAGTCTTCATTTCAATTTGAATTTTCAGGTATCGATGAGGTTTACGACGTGTCCAAGATCCAAAGAAGTGTGAAATCCAGATCAAGAAACAACCGCGAGGCCTACGCCACCGTGCTCCATTCCTCCGAAGCCTACGTTTGCGGCGCCATAACTCTCGCACAGAGCCTCATCCAAACGGGAACCAAACGCGACCTTGTTCTCCTCATCGACAACTCAATCTCCGCCCCGAAACGCCGAGCCCTCGCCTCCGCAGGCTGGAAGATTCGAATCATAACACGAATCCGAAACCCTAGGGCCGAGAAAGGAACCTACAACGAGTACAACTACAGCAAGTTTCGCCTATGGCAGCTCACGGACTACGACAAAATCATCTTCATCGACTCCGATATCATCGTGCTCCGGAACCTGGACATACTCTTCCACTTCCCTCAGATCTCGGCCACGGGGAACGACCAGACGATATTCAACTCGGGGATCATGGTGATCGAGCCTTCGAACTGCACGTTCGCGACGTTGATGAGCCTCCGAGACGGCATCGTTTCGTACAACGGAGGTGACCAAGGGTTCCTGAACGAGGTTTTCGTGTGGTGGCACAGGTTACCGAGGAGGGTGAACTTCTTGAAGAACTTCTGGTCGAATTCGACGCTGGAGAGGAGGGTGAAGAACGGTTTGATCGGTTCGGAGACGGCGGAGGTGTACGCCGTACACTACTTAGGGTGGAAGCCGTGGCAGTGTTACAGGGACTATGATTGCAACTGGGACGTGGAGGAGCAACTGGTGTACGCGAGTGACGTGGCGCACAGGAGGTGGTGGAAGGTGCACGACGCCATGGATGAAGAGATGCAGAGGATGTGCAGGCTCACGAAACGGCGTCGTACTGAGCTCAATTGGGAAAGAAGGAAAGCGAGGAAAAAGGGTTTAGTGAATGGGCATTGGAAGATCAATATTACGGATCCTAGACGATTTGGCTCTCTTTTGATTCATTAGCAATAGGTACGATTTGGCTCTCACGGAGGCCTTTTTGCTTTTCCGTACTGTTTATTCTGGATGAACAATGCTTACTGAATAGTGAAAAAATCAAAAAAGGACGTTATTATATGGGCTAAAAAATTTTGATATGGAAGTAACATGAGTGATACACTTTGATATGGTAATTGTTCCGGGGCTTACCTAGAACCGGACGGTGGTTGGACTTGTTTGAGGCCCAAGCGCTGGAGGAGTGTGGTCTCCGACTTGGTTTACGTCTGGGAGCCGCCTCCGAGTTGTGTGTTCCAAGAGATGGGGGGTGGTACCTGCAAAGACACTCCGATGCCTAAGTCAGCATGGGGTAAAGCAGGTTTAGAATGTATTGGAACTTAGAGATACCTGAGGGGTGTCAGGGTATTTATAGTGGTGATCCAATAACCACCGTTGGAGTAGTGCCACCTTTTAGGTGGATAACCGTCCCTTTATCTAGGGATTGTTGGGATATGGCTTCTAGAAGTGGTTAGAGAGATTTTAGGGGCAGTTACTTATTTGAATAAGCGTTATCTGCCAGCTATCTCTTGAACCCGACTTCTTTGGAAAGAAGTCTGTGTTGAGTCCGACCTCTTTTGAGGAGGTCGGTGAATAACAAAGGCCAATCTTTGGATTGGGCCTTTTGGTGTATTTGGACCTGGGCCTTAGTGTTGGGCCAGTGTATGAACAGTGCCCCTACTCGAGTTCAATCTCTTTTTCTTAAGAGTTGGATTCGAGTATTTAAACTCGGGCTTGTAGGCTCTGTATAATTGGTTTTAGCACATCTTACTTAACCAAAGAATATTTCTTGTCCTAGTTTCATACAACTCGTTCAATTCGAGTTGTTTTGAGGATCCATGACTTGTTTTAATACAAATCACCTTTCTGAAACTTATTCTGATTTCTTACGACTTGTTTTGATACAAATCGTTTATTTCAAAACTCGTATTTTTTAGTATAACCTCATCTAGCTCGTTCGATGCGAGTAGTTTTAAGGTCTTACGATTTGTTTCATTTCAAATCGTTTAATTAAAACGTGGCTATTTCTTGATCTAATTTCATACAACTCATTTGAATTCGAGCTGTTTTTTAGGACTTCACAACTTGTTTCAAGTACAAATTGTTTATTTTGAGTCCCTTTAAACTATCAGATCATCTTTATAACCATCGGACTTCGTTGCTTTATCCATTATGCCCCTGCTCGAGGTCGAGCTTTATGAAGTCGGACTCGAGCAATCAAGCAGAAAGGATTTTCGAATGAAGCCTTTTTTTGTTGAACTCATTCATTCTGAGTTTTCTAGATGACTTGTTTTTTATACAAGTCACTTTTTTGAAGCACAACTCGTTATATATCAAGTTGTTTTGCGCAATTTAAATTACTTAGATCATATGGTTATTTTCTTACTCGATTTTGTTCAACTCATGGGCTTGAGTTGTTTTAAATCATCAAGCCGTATTATAACCATTGGACACCAATTTATACCTCGTCGCTTTATCCGAGCGACCATTGAAAAGGCCAACTCGTGATTTTTGCGTTTTGTCGAGCATAAATTGGCGCCTTAGGTGAAGGGATTATATGCTTATTCCCTCCCCTTTCTAGTTTTTACAAGGTTGTCGTCCTTGTGTATGATACAACTTGTTTTATCCAAGTTGTTTTGGAGGATAGTTTTTACGTTTCGATTTTGCTCAAAAACGTTTACAATCCTTCCTTTTTAACTCGTTTCTATACGAGTCGTTTGAAGTGATTCATTTTGATACAATCACTTTTAAAGCTTTGCTTTTAGATAGACACGACTTGTGCTTGACACAATTTCGTTGAAAATATGGTTGACTGGCATAACTCGTTTTATCCAAGTTATCCTTATGTTGTTGTGAATGCTAGAACGAGTTTTCTTGGAACAACTTGTTTTTGTGAAAGTGTTCCATTTTATACGACTAGGTCGTTTATTTTTAGAACTTGTAGAGATGAGATTCTGGGCTTGAGATTTTGTACGATCCATTTGTTATCCGTGTGGATCGAGTTGTTAGATCGTATTTATGCCTCAAGGGGCATATTAAGTTACTTTTGCGACTTGTTCTAAACACAACTTTTTCAACCCGTTTGGCCCGAGCTGTTTCGAGGTGTTTTCTTTCCAATTCGCATATGTAACTTCTTTCCACCAATTGGTTCTTCGTCGCTTCATCCAGGCGATTTCTATATGATCGGCCCGTGACTTTCGCGGTTTATCGAGCTTCAATTGGTGTGTGTTAATTGTAGAAAATCAATTTTCATAAGGAATTGTTTTATCTCCTTATGTTGGAGGTGTGTTGCGACCTGGATAGTTTTTCACCTTCGAAGTTAGACACTTTGTAGTAGCCCTTTTCTAAGATTTCAGTAATCTTAGAAAAAACCTTTTTGATCTTTGTTTTTGGAAAACCTTTTACTTGGCTGACTGTCCCTTTCTTTAAGTTTTCTTTAACAACTCGGGACAGCCTTTTGCCTTAGTGCTTTCAATAGGTTTCCTAATCTCTTTTTGGTATTCCTTACACTCAATTTTTGATTTATTGAGCTCTTATGATTTAGGTTATTTTTGCGATGCGTTTCTTTTTTTCTCGGTTTTTCTGACTTGTAAGTCAGATAATTTCCGAGTTTATTACGATCGACTTTTATAACCTCTTTACACCGACTTGTACCTCGTCGTTTTATCCTGACGACCATCTAGGTCGGTTCATGGGATTTTCACGCTTTGTCGAGCTTAAGTCGGTGCGTTTCGTAGAAAGAAAGAAAAACGAGAAGGAATTTATAAGAGATAAAAGATCTTTATTTATTTGCGAAGGTACTTTTATTGCTACTAAGGGTTTTTTACTATCTATGATCCCTTAGTCTCTACTACGATGCCTCGTTAAAAACCCTTCTTCAGAAAAAATCCTTTAATTTTTGGGAAAAAATCATGAAGTTGGAAAAAGAGTACATCAGGGAGTAGAGTTCGTTTTTAGTACCTTTTCATGCCACGACCTTGGTAGCTCGGTGCTGTTTAAGTCAGTCACCTTGTAATAACCTTTTCCTAAGATCTCAGTAATCTTGTAGGGTCCTATCCTTTTTGTTGTCAGCTTTCATTCGCCCGAACTCAGTAGCCTGATATTTTTTCTTATCAAGATGAGGTCTTTTGCGGCGAATCTCGTAGCCATCCTTTGTCTCAAGAGCTCTTTCCTTATCTGAGTTTGCTCTCAGGTTTCTGGAAGGGGGCCACGTTCTTCTTCGTGCTCTAGCATCATTGTAGAATGTTGTCTTTAGTTTTTAATAATTTTGGACTTAGCTTTCATGATAAGCCAGTGCCCCTACTCGAGGTCGAGCTTCATAAAGTCGGACTCGAGTATTCAGTCATGCCATTCTTTGAATCTTACTATTTGTTGCTATGTGACTTTTACAAGTTATTTTGGACTCTCTTTTTGGGAGGTCGGATAACTTGTTTTATACTTGTTGTGTCAACTTAGCAAGGTTGGATACTTATCTCTTGGCTTGAGGAGGCATCCTTATAAATCGCCATCCTTTCTCAATTTGTTTTAAACAAATTGTTGTGACGTCGGGTTTACATCCTGTTCGTAGGTCGGCTCCTGAACAGGTCGGGTGGACAGAAGATGCAAAGGTGGATAGATGAGGGTGTCTTAGTCCTGGATGCGCTGATCGAGGGTCTGCCGAGCTGGCGAGCACTTGAGTTGGTGAACGGACGAGGGGGGGTGCCACCTGCAAAGACACTCCGACGCTCAAGTCAGAAATCGTACAGGCAGGGGGAGTGATGTAGAAAGTGACGTACCTCGGGGGAAGAGCCAATCTTCCCCTTATATACATGTCAGTAGTGGGCCCCTTATGGGACAGGCCCATATTCCCAAGGACGCTGTCCTGCAGCCGCGTGTGAGCCGTACAGGACGCGTGTCCGGGTCGGTTGGAGGGCGCGTGTCCGGGTCGGGTACTGCTCGGGTCGGGTCGGCCCAAAGCTGGTTCTGGGCCGGGCCGTAACAGTGCCCCCACGCGCCAATGGTAGTCGTGGGAGCTACCAATGGCGTGTCGTCTCGCATCTCGTCTGGTCGGTCGCTCGTGGGGAGGACGTGTCCCCAACGCGCGTCTCTTGGTTGCTCAAACAACCGTTTCATCGCTTCGTTTCCTGTGCCGAGCATTGAATGCTCATAATGGGGTAAAAAACCCCGTTTGAAAAGACCATTTTGCCCCCCGGCGTTTCGCGCTCTGGAGGCAGTTTTTAAACGAGTGGTTAAGATACTTCTGCACTTTATGCACTTTTCTCGCACTCCCTATTCTCCCTTCTTCCTCCTTGCTACAAGGCTTTGCTGTGGTGCCTCCGTTCGTGTTTCTTGCATTTTCCCAGATTCAACTTCATCTTCCTTTCATCGATTCAGGTAACTTTTGGATCATCCCCTTTTTATGCATTATTTCTGTATGCTTGTTGTTTGGTTCTTTGAAGTTATCGTGTAGCCTCTTAGTTGCGAGTAGACGTGTTAGGGGGAAAGGTACCATTCCAGGGTAGGTTTTTTCTCGCTCTTAGCCATTTAGTCTTGTTTGGCCTTAGCCGGGAAGTCGTGAGGGCGGTGTGTGTGTTCGGCTTGAGCAACCGATCTCTTAGACTAACTGGATGGTACCCCCATGTAGGTATGGCTCGCACGGTCTCCCGGGCATCCGTTAACCCCGCGGCGTACGACCAATATGCTTGGGTCGTCTCTGATGTAAGGGATTCACCCAACCAAATGGGCGAAGAGGAGCTCACCGAGTTCCGACAAGCCGGGTATCTATGCGGCGGGACTGACGAGGAGGCCAACTACGACGTCTTCGTCCCGGCTCCCCACGAGCGTTTGTACGAAATCAACTTCCAACCCCGCCAGGTCGCCGACTGGATTTGGTTCTATAAAGCCATGTTCACTCAAGTCGGGGTCCGCATTCCGTTCTCCGCCTTTCAGATGGCACTCTTAAACCGAATCTCCGTGTCACCGTCGCAGTTGCATCCGAACAGTTGGGCTTCTATCCGCTGTTTCGAGATGGTCTGTGAATATCTCGACCTGCCGGTGTCCGTAGATGTCTTCCTCTTTTTCTTCACCCTCACAAACCCTTCCAAGGAGGGGAAACATAGGAAAGGGTTCATGTCCTTCCGGGCTGCTCAGGGTCGGAAGATTTTCGGCTTGTTCAAAGATTCTTACCATGGGTTTAAGGACAAGTATTTTAAGGTCCGCCCGGCCAAAGATCGTCACCCCTTTTGGTTGTCTCTGGAGGGGGCACGGCTCATCCCGACTTATTGGAGCTTCGGGGCGGGAGCCAATAGTTTTATTAAGGTGGTTTATAAAAACATGTCGGCAGTAGATCAGCAGATTGCCGAGGTGCTAAACGCGGTTTTTGGGAAGAACCCTGTAAATCCCCATCTCCTTATGGGTGATCGGGAGTCCGGCCGTAACTATATTTGTGAGATGCTTTTCACTTTTCCCTTTATCTTTTTTCCCTTTTGTTGGTATTATGTGACGATTAACCGACCTCCTTTGTTTTCCTGCAGTGGATATGTCTGCGTCAGTGACTGGTCTTCCCGACCTGTTTCAGACTTTCCTTGGTGGTGGTGATGATGAAGAGGATAATGATCAATCTGTTGCTGAGACGTCCGCAGCTCCCCCAGAGGACAAAACTTCTTCAGGGCAGGAGGCCGTTGTTGGGGGGACCGGGACCTCAACGCAAGCCGCCCAGGTCGAGGTCGGGAAAACGGTTCATGACTCTCCCCCTCGCGAAGTGGTAGGTCAAGGGGGTTCGACGTCCGCTCCTGATGATGACGTGGAGGTGGTCGTCCCTACCCCTAAAAGGAAGAGGCCGGCGTCTTCTAGTCCCGAGGGGGTCCTCACCGTCATGGAGAGGAATTTTGATGCAAGTAACTTTATAGATACCCAACTCATTCCTGGCACTGAGGAGTACTTCCATGAGTCTTCCCTTGCCGGGCAGGCGAGGTGGATGTACCGAACTCTTCTGCGGGGCGCCGTGATAGCCCGGAAGGCCGAGTTTGAGCTGTCCGGGATGGAGTCTCTCCGTCGGAAATTGGACTCCGCTGGGAAGGCCAACAATGAATTGAAAAGTGAAGTGGAAACTCTCCGGCAGCAGTTGACTCAATCTTCGGAGAAGTTGGACGCCGCCGAGAAGAAGGCTACCACCGCTGAGCAAAAGCTACCTCCGCCGAACAAAAGTTAACAGCTGCTGAGAAAAAACAGAAAGAGTCGGACGCGACGATTGAACGTCTGGTCGAGCGTGAGATGGCTCTGGAGAAACAGGTCGGCGAGGTGCAGAAGCGTACGGCCGAAGTCGAGAAGGAGAAGCAGGCCGTGGAGGCCGATCTGGCAGCGTGGAAGGCCAAGTATAAAGACGTCGTTAAACAGGGTAAAGGCGCGATTTTGGGCACCGAGGAGGCCCTGAAGGCTCAGATTAAAATTGTTGCCCCTGAGTTCGACACGTCGGCAATTGGCGTTTTTAAGATTATTAAGGATGGCCAGGTTGTTGATGTTCCGAAGAAATGAACTCTTTGTTTCATCGTTTTTGTTTAGCCGTTTTGTTTTGGCTTGTAGACAGTTGTTTTTAGCCGTTTTGGCTTACGAACAGTTTAATCTTAGCCGTTTTAATTTTGGCTTTGTGAACAATGACTCTTTGGCCGCTTGCTCGTGTTGTCGCGATGACGTTACTCGTCCGATCGTGTTCGTTTTTAGTAACCGTTTTTGGTTTATAGTTGTTTATATCGGCGGCCCGTGGGCTCTCGTGTAGTTGCTCGTTACAACGGTAGTTGATGACCTCCCGGGGTGATCAGTCCCGGGTTAGGTGTCGTCGCTAGTCACGACAAGATGATTTATCTGAAAAACGGAGGTAAAATAGAATGGAGAATTTGCACGAGTGTATCTTATTCGGTATCCACGTAAAAGACTTGAAAGTTACTATGAAATTCAAATGGCAAGTTAACTACTTAGCTAGATTAGCCGGCAGGTTGCTGCGTCCTCTAGGAGTAGAATCTTCTAAGGTTGTCCGCGTTCCATGTTCTCGGGACCTCCTTGCCATCGAGCCTTTCTAACTTAAAGGCCCCTTTTCCCATCACTTTCTTGATTCTATATGGGCCTTCCCAGTTGGCCGCTAGCTTGCCTTCTCCTGGGGTCGGCAGGCCGATATCATTTCGCCTCAGGACGAGGTCGTTTGCCCCGAATTCCCCTTGAGCACTTTAGTGTTGTAGCGGAGCGCCACTCTTTGTTTTAGCGCCGTTTCTGTCAAGTGGCCATTTCCTCTTCCCTCTCCCCCTCCCTCCAGCGGGGTTTTCACTATTACACATAACCCCGTACGTTAGTCGGAAAGGGGTTTCCTTGGGAGGATTGCTCGGTTGTTCGATAAGACCAGAGGACCGATGCTAGCTCGTCGGCCCAAGCACCTTTTTGTTGTCCAACCTCTTCTTTAGCCCTGAGAGGATAACCTTGTTGGCGGACTCCACTTGTCCGTTCGTCCGAGGGTGTTTACCGAGGAGAACCTTTGCCTTATACCTAGGCCGTTGAGAAATTCTGTGAACTTTTTGTCAGCAAATTGTGTGCCGTTGTCCGAGATGACGACTTCTGGTATCCCGAACCGTGTTATCACCTGCCTCCACATGAATTTTCTGCAATTGGCTGAGGATATGCTAGCCAATGGTTCGGCTTCTATCCATTTGGTATAGTAATCAATTGCTACTATGAGATTTGACCTGCCCAGGGCCGACAGGAAAGGGCCCTAAGAGGTCGATTCCCACTGAGCGAATGGCCGGGAGGTCGTCAGCAAGCTCAACTCGTTTGCCGGTGCCTTGGCAAGTTGGCGTTCTGTTGGCACTTTATGTACTTTTTGACAAACTCTT
The DNA here is from genome assembly GCF_014773155.1 of Arachis stenosperma. Classification (NCBI taxonomy): domain Eukaryota; kingdom Viridiplantae; phylum Streptophyta; class Magnoliopsida; order Fabales; family Fabaceae; genus Arachis; species Arachis stenosperma. The sequence continues at coordinate 8,370,369 of NC_080384.1, forward strand.
TGGAATCTGCCATCATCGACGGCCAGTAGTACCCAGCTCGGATCAACTTCCTTGCTAGGGTTTTTCCTCCGATGTGGGCCACAGCAGCCCTCGTGGACTTCCCTGAGGACGTAGTCCGTTTGGTCGGGGTGTAGGCACTTCAGTAGGGGCTGGCTGAGCCCTTTTCTGAACAGCTGTCCTTGGATGACGGCGTATTTGGCCGCTTCTCTCCTTAATTTCACCGCATCCTTTCGTCACCAGGGATTTGGCCGTGTTCTAGGTAGTTGGTGATGGGGTCTAGCCATGAAGGACTTAGGGTTGTTATGTGTAGTGCAATTGCAGGTTCCCTTGTCATGCCTTGGATGAGAGACCGGTTTCCCTCCCCTGGCTTCGTGCTGGCTAATTTTGATAGGAGGTCTGCTCGTGTGTTTCTTTCTCTGGGTACATGCTGGACCGTGACCTCGTCGAACTTTTGGCTCAAGCTTTTGACCTTTTCCAAGTACTTCTGCAACAAGGGGTCCTTGGCTTGATAGCTGCCGTTTACTTGGGAAGTGACGACTTGGGAACGCTGCATACTTCAGCCTTTTTGCGCCGACCTCTGTTGCTAGGGTCAAGCCTCCTATGAGGGCTTCGTATTCTGCTTGGTTGTTCGAGATGGGGAACTCGAATCTGACCGATTGTTCGTATACGACCCCGTTTGGACTTTCTAGGATGATCCCGGCTCCTCCGAAGGTCTGGTTGGAGGCTCCGCCACATGGAGCTTCCACCGTGTACCCATGTCTTCGCCTGGGTCTCCTGTTACTTCAACCAAAAAATCCCCCATCGCCTGCGCCTTGATGGCTTGCCGGGGGCTCATACCGTATGTCATATTGAGAGAGTTCGATGGACCAAGTCATCATTCTTCCGCCAGGTCGGGTTTTTGGAGAACTTGTCGGATCCCTTGGTCCGTTCTGACGACCACTTGGTGACTCTGGAAGTACTGTTTTAACCTTCGAGGAAGTTAGGAGTGCTAAGGCTAGCTTTTCCAACTTGCTATATCTTAACTCTGCTCCTTGTAGGGCCCTGCTTATGAAGTAGACTGGTTGTTGGGTCCTCCCGTCCTCCCGCACTAGTACTGCGGCCAGGGCTTCGCTTGTTATAGCGAGGTATAGGTACAGTGGTTCCCCGTCCCTTGGCTTCCCGAGAACGGGAGGTGCCGCTAGGATTTCCTTGAAGTGTTGAAAGGCTCTTCGCACGGGGTGTCCACTCAAACGCCATCCCTTTCTTCATGAGGTTGAAGAATGGCAGGGCCTTTGTCGCCGAGGCCCCGAGAAACCGGGAAAGCGATGTCAATCGCCCTGCCAACCTCTGGACGTCCTTGACACAGCCCGGGCTCTTCATCTGAAGTATTGCCCTTCTCCGGGTTGGCTTCTACCCCTCTCTGAGTTATCTAAATCCTAGGAACTTGCCGGCTTCCATGGCGAAGGCGCACTTGAGGGGGTTCAGCCTCATACCATGTTGACGGAGGGACGCAAACACACTTGCCAGGTCGTTTAGGAGGTCGTCAGGTCGTGTCGTTTTTGCCAGGATGTCGTCCACGTAAACTTCGACCGTTTTCCCTATGAGGTCGTGGAATATCCTGTTCATCAGCCTTTGATATGTCGCCCCTGCATTTTTCAAGCCAAACGGCATTACCTTGTAGCAGAAAGTTCCTCCTGGCGTTATGAACGCCGTTTTGCCTTCGTCTGGTCGGTGCATCGGTATTGATTGTAACCGGAGTAGGCGTCCATGAAAATCAGATACGGTACCCGCCGCAGCGTCGACGAGTGCATCTATGTTGGGGAGAGGGAAGCAATCTTTGGGGCATGCTTTGTTAAGGTCAGAGTAGTCCACGCACATTCTCCATCTGCCATTGTGTTTTTCACCAATACCACATTTGAGAGCCACGTCGAGTAGTCCACTTCTCGTATGAAGCCTGCTTCTAGGAGGCCGGCCGTTTGCTTGGCTACCTCCTCTGCTCTCTCCGCCGACATCTTTCTTCTTCGTTGAGCCACTGGGCGTGCTTCCGGCTTGACGGCTAGGTGGTGTGAAATGATTTGTGGATCAATGCCCGGCATGTCGGCTGGCGTCCATGCGAACAGGTCCTTGTTGGCCCTTATCATTTCAATCAAAGGCTCCTTCAACTCATGCGGGAGGTTCTTGTTAACGAATGTGAATTTCCCTTCGTCACCGATGCTAAATTTCTCCAGGTCCCCTTCTGGTTCCGGCCTCGGGTTGTCCTCTACTCTGGCATCGAGTCGGCTAGGAATACGCCGGATGCTTCTTGGACTTTTCTGGGGAAAGGCTGGCGTTGTCGCAGGCGACGCCGTCTCGAGTTCGGTTATATGGTCCCTGGATCCATCATCGGTGACGAACTTCTAACTAGTAGCTTGGTGTTGATTATGGCCTCAAAATCATTGATTGTCTTCCTTCCCAAGATGATATTGTAGGCTGTGGAGTCTCGGAGGATCACGAATTCGGCCATCGCCGACCTTCGGCCTTGCATCTGTCCTACCAAGATCGGTAGGGAAATGACTCCGTCTGGTTTGATGAAGTGGTCGCCTAACCCGATAACCCCGTGCTGGTGGGTCGTCAGGTCGGCATCCTTCAGCCCCAGTGCGTCGAACACGTTTCGGAACATGATGTTTGAGTCGGCCCCAGTGTCGACAAGGATCCGTTTGACGAGGCCGGTTCCTACTCTGGCCGTGATGACCATGGGAGGGTTTTCCGGGGCGTCGCTGAACCATTGATCTTCTGGGCCGAAAGAAATGGACGGGGTTTTTTGGTACTGCACTGGTGAAGATGAGATCGCCAGAACCTTGGCGTCTTTCTTGTGTGCCGACCGGGATTTTGGTGCAGTGTTCTTTGCCGTTACCACGTTTACCGTGAGGTGGTCTCTGTCTTCAGGCTCTTGTCGCCGCTTGACCGGGCGTGTCTTGCCTTCCGTCCTGGTCGCGATAACGCCTTCTCGGCTCCCTGATGAGATGGGAGAACGCTGCCAGCTTTCCTTCCCTTATCGCTTGCTCTAATGCATCCTTCAAGTCGAAACAGTCCTGCGTTTGGTGGCCATATCCCTTATGGTAATCACAATAAAGGTTCTTGTTTCGCCTGTGCGGTCCTTGAGTGGTCGGGGCTTCGGGAGAATTCCTTTCTCCGCAATTGTTGGTAGACTTCCATGATGGGTGAGTGGAGTGTAGTTAGTAAATTTCCCCACTCGAGGGAACGGTCTAGGTGCTTTGTTTGGCGCCTCCTCCCTGGCCTTTTCTTTCGCCCTCTCCCCGTCGCCACCGAACTGAGAGCCTGGCCGTAACCGGACTGCCGCTTATTGGCAGCCACGACTCGGCTGACTTCTTCATCGTTTATGTATTCTTTGGCCACTGTTTGGATTTCATGCATCGTCCAAACCGATTTCGTTGTAAGGTGCTTCGGAAGTTCTCGTTAAGGAGGCCGTTCGTCAGGCAGAGACTGGCCACCGAATCGGTTAAGCCGTCGATTTCCAAGCATTCGTCGTTGAACCGATCTAAGTACTCCTGGTCGGCTCTCCCTGTCTTTGGGTTACCCGAGAAGGTGATGATGATGAGCTTGGCCTTTGCTATTCGCGTTGTGAATTGAGCCAGGAAATGCGCGGCTGATGTCTGAGAAATTGTAGATAGAACCTTGAGGGAGGCCGTTAAACCATTTGATGGTCCTGCTAAGGTCACCGGGAAGGCACGGCATCTCACTTCGTCGCCTACTCCCTCTAGATTCATCCTGGCTCGAAGGCCGTCAGGTGTTCTAGAGGGTCTTGAGTTCCGTCGTACCTCATGTCCGTTGGCTTGTCGAAGTGTTTCGGCAGCCGGACCTCGAGGATAGATCGTGGAACGGGGTGGCGCCCATTATCACAGGTGTCGTGTTCTTCCGTCTTCGCGACCTCTTGTCGCTCGATGGGTCGGTCTGCCGGGAGTAGATGATCGTGTCATTTCGTCTCCTCATTATGGGTGACTCCTCCCGCGAACTCTCTGCCTCCGTCCGCGGGCGGCTTCGGTAAGAGTCTTCCTCCCCGGGAGACGGGGTATAGCTCGGATCGGTAGAGCGTCCGTCCGCTCCCTGTCGGCAAGCTGCGCTCCAGGTTCTGGACTCGGTGGCGCAGCTCTTGCATTATTATGGCGCTATCGCCGCCTGTTCCTCCGAATGGTCGTGTCCCCGTGCGTCGATGGGGGGACCTTCGCCGCCCCCCTTGCGAGGCGACGGAGGCGGCCCCTCCGCTCCGGCAGCCCGGCCTTGGTCGCCAAGACCCAGTACAGCTTCCATTTAGACGTCCCCACAGACGGCGCCAATGTTCGTAGGTCGGCTCCTGAACAGGTCGGGTGGACAGAAGATGCAAAGGTGGATAGATGAGGGTGTCTTAGTCCTGG